>NC_068441.1:47144693-47279824 GCF_023373465.1 Oncorhynchus keta | reverse complement strand
CACTACTGTCTGCTATAGTAAGAGTTGGAGTTACTCTACTGTCTCCTACTGTCTACTATAGTAAGAGTTGGACTTACCTCACTACTGTGTGCTATAGTAAGAGTTGGACTCTACTGTCTGCTATAGTAAGAGTTGGACTTACCTCACTACTGTGTGCTATAGTAAGAGTTGGACTTACCTCCCTACTGTCTGCTATAGTAAGAGTTGGACTTACCTCCCTAATGTCTGCTATAGTAAGAGTTGGACTTACCTCACTACTGTCTGCTATAGTAAGAGTTGGACTTACCTCCCTACTGTCTGCTATAGTAAGAGTTGGACTTACCTCACTACTGTCTGCTATAGTATAGTTGGACTTACTTCACTGCTGTCTGCTATAGTAAGAGTTGGACTTACCTCACTACTGTGTGCTATAGTAAGAGTTGGACTCTCCTCACTACTGTCTGCTATAGTAAGAGTTGGACTTACCTCACTACTGTCTACTATAGTAAGAGTTGGACTTACACTACTCACTGCTGTCTGCTATAGTAAGAGTTGGAGAGTTACTTACCTCCATACTGTCTACTATAGTAAGAGTTGGACTTACCTCACTACTGTCTGCTATAGTAAGAGTAGGACTTACCTCACTACTGTCTGCTATAGTAAGAGTTGGACTTACGTCACTACTGTGTGCTATAGTAAGAGTTGGACTTACCTCACTACTGTCTGCTATAGTAAGAGTTGGACTTACCTCACTACTGTCTACTATAGTAAGAGTTGGACTTACCTCACTACTGTCTACAAAAGTAAGAGTTGGACTTACCTCCCTACTGTCTGCTATAGTAAGAGTAGGACTTACCTCCATACTGTCTGCTATAGTAAGAGTTGGACTTACCTCACTACTGTCTGCTATAGTAAGAGTTGGACTTACCTCACTACTGTCTGCTATAGTAAGAGTTGGACTTACCTCACTACTGTCTGCTATAGTAAGAGTTGGACTTACCTCACTACTGTCTGCTATAGTAAGAGTTGGACTTACCTCACTACTGTCTGCTATAGTAAGAGTAGGACTTACCTCCATACTGTCTGCTATAGTAAGAGTTGGACTTACCTCACTACTGTGTGCTATAGTAAGAGTTGGACTCTACTGTCTGCTATAGTAAGAGTTGGACTTACCTCACTACTGTCTACTATAGTAAGAGTTGGACTTACCTCACTACTGCCTACTATAGTAAGAGTTGGACTTACCTCCCTACTGTCTGCTATAGTAAGAGTTGGACTTACCTCACTACTGTGTGCTATAGTAAGAGTTGGACTTACCTCACTACTGTCTACTATAGTAAGAGTTGGACTTACCTCACTACTGTGTGCTATAGTAAGAGTTGGACTCTACTGTCTGCTATAGTAAGAGTTGGACTTACCTCACTACTGTGTGCTATAGTAAGAGTTGGACTCTACTGTCTGCTATAGTAAGAGTTGGACTTACCTCAGTACTGTCTACTATAGTAAGAGTTGGACTTACCTCACTACTGTGTGCTATAGTAAGAGTTGGACTTACCTCACTACTGTCTGCTATAGTAAGAGTTGGACTTACCTCACTACTGTGTGCTATAGTAAGAGTTGGACTCTACTGTCTGCTATAGTAAGAGTTGGACTTACCTCACTACTGTCTACTATAGTAAGAGTTGGACTTACCTCACTACTGCCTACTATAGTAAGAGTTGGACTTACCTCCCTACTGTCTGCTATGGTAAGAGTTGGACTTACCTCACTACTGTGTGCTATAGTAAGAGTTGGACTCTACTGTCTGCTATAGTAAGAGTTGGACTTACCTCACTACTGTCTGCTATAGTAAGAGTTGGACTTACCTCACTACTGTCTACTATAGTAAGAGTTGGACTTACCTCACTACTGTGTGCTATAGTAAGAGTTGGACTCTACTGTCTGCTATAGTAAGAGTTGGACTTACCTCACTACTGTGTGCTATAGTAAGAGTTGGACTCTACTGTCTGCTATAGTAAGAGTTGGACTTACCTCACTACTGTCTACTATAGTAAGAGTTGGACTTACCTCACTACTGTCTGCTATAGTAAGAGTTGGACTTTATCTCCATACTGTCTCACTACTGTCTATAGTAAGAGTTGGACTTACCTCACTACTGTCTGCTATAGTAAGAGTTGGACTTACCTCACTACTGTCTGCTATAGTAAGAGTTGGACTTACCTCACTACTGTCTGCTATAGTAAGAGTTGGACTTACCTCCCTACTGTCTGCTATAGTAAGAGTTGGACTTACCTCACTACTGTGTGCTATAGTAAGAGTTGGACTCTACTGTCTGCTATAGTAAGAGTTGGACTTACCTCACTACTGTCTACTATAGTAAGAGTTGGACTTACCTCACTACTGTGTCTGCTATAGTAAGAGTTGGAATTACCTCACTACTGTCTGCTATAGTAAGAGTTGGACTTACCTCACTACTGTCTGCTATAGTAAGAGTTGGACTTACCTCACTACTGTCTACTATAGTAAGAGTTGGACTTACCTCACTACTGTGCTATAGTAAGAGTTGGCTATACTGTCTATAGTAAGTTGGACTTACCTCACTACTGTCTCAAAAGTAAGAGTTGGACTTACTACTGTCTACTATAGTAAGAGTTGGACTTACCTCACTACTGTCTACTATAGTAAGAGTTGGACTTACGTCACTACTGTCTGCTATAGTAAGAGTTGGACTTACCTCACTACTGTCTGCTATAGTAAGAGTTGGACTTATCTCCATACTGTCTGCTATAGTAAGAGTTGGACTTACCTCACTACTGTCTGCTATAGTAAGAGTTGGACTTACCTCACTACTGTCTGCTATAGTAAGAGTTGGACTTACCTCACTACTGTCTGCTATAGTAAGAGTTGGACTTACCTCACTACTGTCTGCTATAGTAAGAGTTGGACTTACCTCACTACTGTCTACTATAGTAAGAGTTGGACTTACCTCACTACTGTGTGCTATAGTAAGAGTTGGACTTACCTCACTACTGTCTGCTATAGTAAGAGTTGGACTTACCTCACTACTGTCTACTATAGTAAGAGTTGGACTTACCTCACTACTGTCTGCTATAGTAAGAGTTGGACTTACCTCCCTACTGTCTGCTATAGTAAGAGTTGGACTTACCTCCATACTGTCTGCTATAGTAAGAGTTGGACTTACCTCACTACTGTCTGCTATAGTAAGAGTTGGACTTACCTCACTACTGTCTGCTATAGTAAGAGTTGGACTTACCTCCCTACTCTACTGTCTGCTATAGTAAGAGTTGGACTTACCTCCCTACTGTCTGCTACAACCACTGTGAGTATTAGTATCTGACCATGCTGGTCATCTTGAACATTTGAACATCACTGTTTCTGTCTGCCACCCCTCATAGCCTGGTTCCTCTCTAGGTTTCTTCCTAGGTTCCGGCCTTTCCAGGGAGTTTTTCCTAGCCACCGTGCTTCTACACCTACATTGCTTGCTGTTTGTGGTTTTAGCCTGGGTTTCTGTACAGCACTTTGAGATACCAGCTGATTGAAGAAGGGCTTTATAAATACATTTTATTGATTGAGTGATACTCCATCCACCTGACAGGTGTGGCATATCAAGAAGCTGCATACTCACCAGACATGTCACCCATTGAGCATGTTTGGAATGCTTTGGATTGACAGGATGTTTGGGATGCTTACATTCCTGACTTTTTTGACCAACAGATGTGTATCTGTATTCCCAGTCATGTGAAATCCATAGATTAGGGCCTAATGAACTTATTTCCATTGACTGATTTCCTTCTATGAATTGTAACTCAGTAAAATCTTTGAAATTGTTGCATGTTGCGATTATATTTTTGATGACTATATCTACCTAACTATTTAGCAGTCTTATGGTTTGGGGGTAGAAGCTGCTCAGGGTCCTTTTGGTTCCAGACTGCATCGGTACTGGTTGCCGTGCGGTAGCACAAGAACATTTGATGACTTGAGTGGCTGGAGTCTTTCACAATTTTTAGGGCCTTACTCTGACACCCCCTGTTATAGAGGTCCTGAATTACAGGAAGCTCGGCCCCAGTGATGTACTGTGCCGTACGCACTACCCTCTGTAGCGCCTTGTGGTCAGATGCCAAACATTTGCCACACCAAGCGATGATCAAATCAAATCATCCAAGTGATGATGCAGCCAGTGAAGATGCTCTCAGTGATGCAGCTGTAGAACTTTTTGAGAATCTGATTTGGCCCGTGCCAAATCTTTCCAGCGTCCTGAGGGGGGGGGGGCATCATGTAAATTTTGTCATAAAGCTGTATTGTGCAGGGTCCAACTTTCAAGGGGAAAATGTTGTATTATCCTCCCATCTTGTCATAAACCCATATAGTGGTCCTACGAGCCAGATAGGATCAATTGTCTTGGACCATTACCAGTATGAACAGTGACATTCCACCAGAGGCCATTGTGTTTACCTATTCGCATACTAGCGATGGCTGCCACCAGACCAGGGGCAATGTCCCAAGTCAGACCTGCTGGCTTAAACACCCTTATGGGTACCTGTATCATGTCTCTAAAAATACATCTCTTACTGATACTGTCATTTACTTACTTGAAAAGGGCATCAATTAAGTTAATATTTTTCCTAAACTGAGACAATAAATCATTAGTTAATAACTACCCATGTCCTCTTTCTGGACCACACAGCGGTGTAGGCAGGGGAGTTTGAGGGGCAGAATGTTTCCGATAAGGTGGTAATTTTAGAGGAGAGGTTTCAGAGCAGACAGACATGATATGTGTCTCTCTCAGGGAGGTCAGCCTGCCTCTGCTTGGTGCCTGGTGGTTCTGACGTCTTAGGGGTTATCCTGGACCGGACTGTTTGCACTGCAGAGCTGGGTTCTAATACTATTAGAAATCTGTTAAATACTTTGAGTGTTTGCTTTAGCTTGCCTGGAGAGCCAAGTGGGCAACGTTTGCAATTTTAGGACTTTTCTAGAGGTTCCGTTCTGTCAGACAAGCTCAATCCAGCACAGATAGAATTTTTCAAATGATTTCCAATAGTATTTGAACCCAAGTCTGGCATGTCTGCTCGGTCTGTTCCACTCTTACTCTCAGGGGAGTGACGTAAGTAGACCAGGGGGCATTCCACAGTCAGAGACAACTATTAAAATAAGCGTTCTCCTGCTCTGATTGCCTCTCAAATTAGAGTGCATGCTGATGCTAAAAATGCTAATGCTGTGGCTATAATTCATTAGTAAGTTCCATAAACACGTTAGCAATCATTGTATTCTATGTTATATTCTGTTCTATTCTATTCTGTTCTATTCTGTTAGTTTCTGTTCTATTCTATTTTGTTCTAGAGTAGAGAGAGAGTAGAGTATTACTTTTAATAATCCCAATTTGGGAAACTGATTAATTACAGCATGCATCAACAATGACTTGCAATGACAGGACACTTAACAAGGACAAACACAATATAAAAAACAGCACACATTAAGAAACATAAAGGCACATGTATGTACCACAGTATCCCTAAAATAATAGTCTGATTCAAGTGCAGTTTTCTATCCTACTCTGGGGAAAAAACAGGCAGCACCATTTTCCAATAGGACGACCTCAAAACAGTTCATCAATTACACTCATTAAATGCCTGTGGGTAGAAATGACGGTCTAAACCTCTCTGTGGAATGTCTGGGCAGGAATAACCTGCTACTGAAGCTGCTCCTGTGTTGCATCAGTGTGCTGTGGAGTGGGTGTGTGTCATCAGAGCCCTGTGGAGTGGGTGTGTGTCATCAGAACCCTGTGGAGTGGGTGTGTGTCATCAGAGCCCTGTGGAGTATGTGTCATCAGAGCCCTGTGGACTAGGTGTGTGTCATCAGAGCCCTGTGGAGTAGGTGTGTGTCATCAGAGCCCTGTGTAGTGGGTGTGTCTCATCAGAGCCCTGTGTAGTGGGTGTGTCTCATCAGAGCCCTGTGTAGTGGGTGTGTGTCATCAGAGCCCTGTGGAGTGGGTGTGTGTCATCAGAGCCCTGTTGAGTGGGTGTGTGCCATCAGAACCCTGTGGAGTGGGTGTGTGTCATCAGAATCCTGTAGAGTGGGTGTGTGTCATCAGAGTCCTGTGTAGTGGGTGTGTGTCATCAGAGCCCTGTGGAGTAGGCGTGTGTCATCAGAGTGCTCTGGTGTGGGTGTGTGTCATTATCCATGATCATGTGTTATTACTTGCAGCCTTCTCATGATCATGTCCTGCAGTGATTCCAGGCTGCAGCCAATTGTAGCAATGTCCTTCTTAATGATTTGTTCAATATTTGTAAGAGTCCTCTTTCGTTAAACTCCCTTTCCAGCACACAATGGAATAGGTCATTGCACTCGGCTACACTGCTATAGAACATACAAAGCATTTTGTCACATACTTTAAAAGATCTAAGCTTCCTTATAAAGCACAGTCTAGATAGGTCATTTGTATTGGCATGGTGAGCATTCTCCTTCCAGTCTAATTTGTTGTCCACTTTTACACCCAAGTACATCTAAGAACCAACAGCGTCAATGGGATTAATAACATCTTTCTTTTTCCTAAAATCTACCACCAGCTCCTTGGTCTTAAGTACATTTAGGTCCAAGTAATTGGCTTCGCACCATTTCACAAAGGACTATATCTCTCTGTGATAAGCAGCTTACTAATACAGAGTCAGCAGAGCATTTCTGTAAGTGGCTCAGTTCATTCTAATTAATTGTGTTTTCTTTTATTCTATTCAATTCTGTTCTACTGTATTCTGTTCTATTACGTTCTGCTCTTTTCTGTTCTGTTCTATTATGTTCTGCTCTATTCTGTTCTGTTCTATTATGTTATATTATATTATATTCTATTAAGTGGGGTGGTAGGTAGCCTAGTAGTTAGAGCATTGGACGAGTAACCGAAAGGTTGCAAGATCGAATCCCTGAGCTGACAAGGTAAACATCTGTCATTCTGCCCCTGAACAAGGCAGTTTAACCCACTGTTCCTAGGCCGTCATTGAAAATATGAATTTGTTCTTAACTGACCTGCCTAGTTAAATAAAGGTAAGTAATAATGTTCTATTATGTTCAGGGTGACTACATGTCCCAGATTGTGCCGGAAAGTCCTCTCTTTTGACCCATTGTACCGCAATGAAACAATCATGTCCCGCTTTTTATCAAATAATTCAATCATCACTGAGAAAAAACAATTGATTTTACTTTATTTTAAAGTAAAATCAGCTATTTTGTTATCAGTCGTATTGCTTGCGGATAGAAGCTGTTCAAGAGCCAGTTGGTGCCAGACATTTTGCACCGGTACCGCTTGCCATGCGGAAGCAGAGATGGTTTGGGTGGTTGGAGTTTTTAATGATTTTCCGGGCCTTCCTACGACACTGCCTGATATAGAGGTCCTGGATGGCAGGGAGATCGGCCCCAGTGATGTACTGGGCTGTCTACACTCTGTAGCGCCATGTGATCGAGGCGGTGCTGTTGCCGTAACAGTCATTCAGCCAGTCAAAATGCTCTCAATGGTGTAGAACTTGTTTTGAGTATTTGAGGGCGCATTCAAAACTTTTTCAACCTCCTTATGGGGAAGCGGCCTTCTTCACGACTGTGCGCATGTGTTTAGATCACTTGGATACAGAGGAACTAGAAGCCCTTAACCTGCTGTAATTCAGCCCTGTCTATTTGGATGGGAGCGTGCCCTGTATAACCTGTATAACTGAGCCTGTACGAGTCAGCCTGTATTGGTGAGCCTGTATGAGTCAGCCGGTATGAGTCAGCCTGTACGAGTCAGCCTGTATTAGTGAGCCTGTATGAGTCAGCCTGTATGAGTCAGCCTGTATGAGTCAGCCTGTATGAGTCAGCCTGTACGAGTCAGCCTGTACTAGTCAGCCTGTACGAGTCACCCTGTATGAGTCAGCCAGTATGAGTCAGCCTGTACTAGTCAGCCTGTACGAGTCACCCTGTATGAGTCAGCCTGTACGAGTCAGCCTGTACTAGTCAGCCTGTACGAGTCACCCTGTATGAGTCAGCCTGTACTAGTCAGCCTGTACGAGTCACCCTGTATGAGTCAGTCTGTACGAGTCAGCCTGTACTAGTCAGACTGTACGAGTCACCCTGTACGAGTCAGCCTGTATGAGTCAGCCTGTACTAGTCAGCCTGTATGAGTCAGCCTGTATGAGTCAGCCTGTATGAGTCAGCCTGTACTAGTCAGCCTGTACGAGTCACCCTGTATGAGTCAGCCTGTATGAGTCAGCCTGTATGAGTCAGCCTGTATGAGTCAGTGTAGAGTGTTGTGATGGACTGTCCTCTGTACATCGGTTGTTTTTTTGTGTGTTTGAGTTTATATATACACTGCTCAAAAAACTAAAGGGAACACTGAAATAACACATCCTAGATTTGAATGACTGAAATATTCTTATTAAATACTTTTTTCTTTACATAGTTGAATGTGCTGACAACAAATTTATCAACCCATGGAGGTCTGGATTTGGAGTCACACTCAAAATTAAAGTGGAAAACCACACTACAGGCTGATCCAACTTTGATGTAATGTCCTTAAAACAAGTCAAAATGAGGATCAGTAGTGTGTGGCCTCCACGTGCCTGTATGACCTCCCTACAACGCCTGGGCATGCTCCTGATGAGGTGGTGGATGGCTCCTGAGGGATCTCCTCCCAGACCTGGACTAAAGCATCCGCCAACTCCTGGACAGTCTGTGGTGCAACGTGGTGTTGGTGGATGGAGTGAGACATGATGTCCCAGATGTGCTCAATTGGATTCAGGTCTGGGGAACGGGCGGGCCAGTCCATAGCATCAATGCCTTCCTCTTGCAGGAACTGCTGACACACTCCATCCACATGAGGTCTAGCATTGTCTTGCATTAGGAGGAACCCAGGGCCAACCGCACCAGCATATGGTCTCACAAGGTGTCTGAGGATCTCATCTCGGTACCTAATGGCAGTCAGGCTACCTCTGGCGAGCACATGGAGGCCCCCAAAGAAATGCCACCCCACACCATGACTGACCCACCGCCAAACTGGTCAAGCTGGAGGATGTTGTAGGCAACAGAACGTTCTCCACGGCGTCTCCAGACTGTCACGTCTGTCACGTGCTCAGTGTGAACCTGCTTTCATCTGTGAAGAGCATAGGGCTCCAGTGGCAAATTTGCCAATCTTGGTGTTCTCTGGCAAATGCCAAACATCCTGCACGGTGTTGGGCTGTAAGCACAACCCCCACCTGTGGACGTCGGGCCCTCATAGAGTCTTTTTCTGACGGTTTGAGCAGACACATGCACATTTGTGGCCTGCTGGAGGTCATTTTGCAGGGCTCTGGCAGTGCTCCTACTGCACAAAGGCGGAGGTAGCGGTCCTGCTGCTGGGTTAACAAGGACAAACCAACGTCATGAGCATCAAACAGGACTGGAACGGCAATCTGAATGTACAACAGTCAGGCTCAAGAGGACCATGTGATGGATATGATACTCTGGACCAGCAAGTTGGCTTGGTTGAAAGGCAGCTCAAGTCCAGGGTCTTTCTTGTCTGCTCGCTCTCTCTCTCTCTCTCTCTCTCTCTCTCTCTCTACTGCCTGTATTTACGTTAGTGACTCGGGTAGAAGCAGTCATACTGCTGAGCTGCCACTCTGGAGGGGCAGCATGACGGAGAGATAATGATCTGGTAGGGACTTGGAGACGAAACAGAACATGTACACACATCCATTAGAGTCTCCTGCGTTTGTATGAATGTCAATTTTGAAAGAAAATAGTAACCTAGCTATGATTGTCTGACCTCCTGAATTCATACAATATACAGTGCCTTCAGAAAGTTTACATAACCCTTGACTTTTTCCACATTTTGTTGTGTTTCAGCTGAATAAAACATTTATTACATTTAGATTTTGTGTCACTGGGCTCACACAATACCCCATAATGTCAAAGTGAAATTATGTTTTTAGAAATGGCAACAAATTGTTTTAAAAATGAAAAGCTGTAATGTGTTGAGTCAATACGAATTCAATCCCTTTGTAATGACAAGTCTAAAAGTTCAAGAGTAAAAATGTGCTTAACAGGTGACAATAATAAGTTGCATGGACCCACTCTGGGTGCAATAATACTGTTTAACATGATTTGTGACTGACTACCTCATCTTTGTACTTCACAATTATCTGTAAGGTCCCTCAATCTAGCATGGATACAGTTAGTTTCCTAACGCCTCGCAAAGAAGGGAGCCTATTGGTGGATGGGTAAAAATACAAAAAAGCAGACAATCAATATCACTTTGAGCATGGTGAAGTTTTTAATTACACTTTGGATGGTGTATCAATACACTCAGTCACTACAAAATACAGGCATCCTTCATAACTCAGTTGCCGGAGAGGAAGGAAACCGCTCAGGGATTTCGCCTCGAGTCCAATTGTGATTTTAAAACTGAGGATGGATCAACAACAACACTAACCTAAATGACAGAGTGAAAAGAAGGAAGTGATGTACAGAATACAAATATCCCAAAACATGCATCTCATTTGCATTAAGGCACTAAAGTAATTTAGCAAAAAATGTGGCAAAGAAATGACCTTTATATCCTAAATACAATGTTACATTTGGGGCAAATCCAACACAACACATCACTGAGTACCACTCTTCATACGTTCAAGCATGGTGGTGGCTGCATCATGTTATGAGTATGCTTGTCATCGACAAGAAATAGAGAATTTAGGATAAAAAGAAACGGAATAGAGCTGAGCGAAGGCAAAGTCCAAAGAATATACACTAGAGTTCCTTACCAAGATGACATTGAATGTTCCTGAGTGAATGTTCCTAGTTGCAGTTTTGAATTAAATCATCTTGAAAACCTACGGCAAGATGAGAAAATAGCTGTCAAGCAACGATCAACAAACAACTTGACAGAGCTTAAAGCATTTTTAAAATAATGTTGTGTAAATGTTGCACATTCCAGGTGTTCAAAGCTTTTGGAGACTTACCCAGAATGACACACAGCTGAAATCGCTGCCAAAGGTGATTCTATAAATCTAATGACTCTGGGTGTGATTACTTACGTAAATAGAGAGGGATGTAGGGGTATAGAGAGGGATGGAGGGGTATATAGATGGATGGGGATTTGGAGATATATAGAGAAGGATGAGGTGATAGAGGGATGGCGAGATATAGACAGGAGTGGAGAGATATAGAGAGGGATGGAGGGGTATAGAGAGGGATGGAGGGGTGTAGAGAGGGGTATGGAGAGAGATGGAAGGGTATATAGATGGATGGGGATTTGGAGATATATAGAGATGGATGGGGGATATAGACAGGAGTGGAGAGATATAGAGAGGGATGGAGGGGTATAGAGAGGGATGGAGGGGTGTAGAGAGGGGTATGGAGAGGGATGGTGGTATAGAGAGGGGTATAGAGAGAGGTGGAGGGGTATAGAGAGAGATGGAGGGGTATAGAGAGGAATGGAGGGGTATAGAGAGGGATGCAGGGGTATAGAGAGGGATGGAGGGGTATAGAGAGAGATGGAGGGGTATAGAGAGGGATGGAGGGGTATAGAGAGGGATGGAGGGGTATAGAGAGGGGTATGGAGAGGGATGGATGGGTATAGAGAGGGGTATAGAGAGAGGTGGAGGGGTATGGAGAGGGATGTAGGGGTATAGAGAGGGATGGAGGGGTATATAGATGGATGGGGATTTGGAGATATATAGAGAAGGATGAGGTGATAGAGGGATGGCGAGATATAGACAGGAGTGGAGAGATATAGAGAGGGATGGAGGGGTATAGAGAGGGATGGAGGGGTGTAGAGAGGGGTATGGAGAGAGATGGAAGGGTATATAGATGGATGGGGATTTGGAGATATATAGAGATGGATGGGGGGATATAGACAGGAGTGGAGAGATATAGAGAGGGATGGAGGGGTATAGAGAGGGGTGGAGGGGTATAGAGAGGGTATGGAGAGGGATGGTGGTATAGAGAGGGGTATGGAGAGAGGTGGAGGGGTATAGAGAGAGATGGAGGGGTATAGAGAGGAATGGAGGGGTATAGAGAGGATGCAGGGGTATAGAGAGGGATGGAGGGGTATAGAGAGAGATGGAGGGGTATAGATAAGGATGGAGGGGTATAGAGAGGGATGGAGGGGTATAGAGAGGGGTATGGAGAGGGATGGATGGGTATAGAGAGGGGTATAGAGAGAGGTGGAGGGGTATGGAGGGGGATGGGTGGGTATAGAGAGGGATGGAGGGGTATAGAGAGGGATGGAGGGGTATAGAGAGGGGTATGGAGAGGGATGGAGGGGTATAGAGAGGGGTATAGAGAGAGGTGGAGGGGTATAGAGAGGGATGGAGGGGTATAGAGAGAGATGGAGGGGTATAGAGAGGGATGGAGGGGTATAGAGAGGGGTATAGAGAGAGATGGAGGGGTATAGAGAGGGGTATAGAGAGACATGGAGGGGTATAGAGAGGGATGGAGGGGTATAGAGAGAGATGGAGGGGTATGGAGAGAGATGGAGGGGTATGGAGAGAGATGGAGGGGTATGGAGAGAGATGGAGGGGTATGGAGAGAGATGGAGGGGTATGGAGAGAGATGGAGGGGTATGGAGAGAGATGGAGGGGTATGGAGAGGGATGGATGGTTATAGAGAGAGATGGAGGGGTATGGAGAGAGATGGAGGGGTATGGAGAGAGATGGAGGGGTATGGAGAGAGATGGATGGGTATGAGAGATGGAGGGGTATAGAGAAATGGAGGGGTATAGAGAGAGATGGAGGGGTATAGAGAGGGATGGAGGGGTATAGAGGGATGGAGGGGTATGGAGAGAGATGGAGGGGTATAGAGAGGGATGGAGGGGTATAGAGAGAGATGGAGGGGTATAGAGAGAGATGGAGGGGTATGGAGAGAGATGGAGGGGTATGGAGAGAGATGGAGGGGTATGGAGAGAGATGGAGGGGTATGGAGAGAGATGGAGGGGTATGGAGAGAGATGGAGGGGTATGGAGAGAGATGGAGGGGTATAGAGAGGGATGGAGGGGTATAGAGAGAGATGGAGGGGTATAGAGAGAGATGGAGGGGTATGGAGAGAGATGGAGGGGTATGGAGAGAGATGGAGGGGTATGGAGAGAGATGGAGGGGTATGGAGAGAGATGGAGGGGTATGGAGAGAGATGGAGGGGTATAGAGAGAGATGGAGGGGTATAGGAGAGATGGAGGGGTATGGAGAGAGATGGAGGGGTATGGAGAGGGATGGAGGGGTATAGAGAGGGATGGAGGGGTATGGAGAGAGATGGAGGGGTATGGAGAGAGATGGAGGGGTATGGAGAGAGATGGAGGGGTATGGAGAGAGATGGAGGGGTATGGAGAGAGATGGAGGGGTATGGAGAGAGATGGAGGGGTATACAGAGGGATGGAGAAGGGGATGGAAGGATTGGAGATGGACAGAGGTGAATAGAGAGAGATGGATGGATTGATGGAGAGAGAAAGGGATTGATGGATGGATAGAGTTATAGGGGGATGGATGGAGGGATAGAGAGAGGGATACAGAGTTATAGGGGGATGGATGGAGGGGTAGAGAGAGGGATAGAGAGTTGTAGAGAGATGGATGGAGTGGTAGAGAGAGGGATAGAGAGTTATAGGGGGATGGATGGAGTGGTAGAGAGAGGGATAGAGAGTTATAGGGGGATGGATGGAGTGGTAGAGAGAGTTATAGGGGGATGGATGGAGTGGTAGAGAGAGGGATAGAGAGTTATAGGGGGATGGATGGAGTGGTAGAGAGAGGGATAGAGAGTTATAGGGGGATGGATGGAGTGGTAGAGAGAGTTATAGGGGGATGGATGGAGTGGTAGAGAGAGGGATAAAAAGTTATAGGGGGTGGATGGTTAAAAGCGCTGACTTCATGACGATGGCGCGGTCCATCCTCTGCCTCTCTGTGCCAGATTTCCCTCTTTACACCTCTCCTTTTCTGGGCACCTGCTTCTTCTGCTTCTCTCTATACCCCTCCGTAAGCTGCACTTACGATCTGGCCACAGTGTTTGGGCAACAGCTAATAGGGAACATGATTAAGAGAACCACATAGAAGAAACAGTAATAGAATGTTTTCCATTAAAAAAAGAAATGAGTGATTTTACTTCTTCCTGCTATGCTGCAACCTCTCAGGACTCTAAACTAAACACTCTCACAATGTTTTCCAGCATAGAGAGAAAAAACCTTCTCTTGTTACACCACCTCCTCTTCACCTTCCTACTGGCACACTCCTACATTAAAGCTACAATCTGGGATTTGCTTTATTTAAGGGTAAATATGTAGAATGTAAATTACCATTGAAAAGGTTCCCAGATGCCAGATTGTACCTTTAAATCTAGCGCAGTGACTACGAGGGTGTTGTAATATAATTGGAAATACTGTCAATTGGCTGCATGAATCTTATAGTTAATTAGCTCTGTGACCTGTAACCTTCCCCCAGATTCCTGGTCATCGAGGTTACATATCTCGAACACACACGTGCGCAAACACATGCATGCAAACATACACGCACACGCAGACATACACACACACGCAGACCCACACACACCTGGTCATTGAGGTTGCACCTCCTCTCAACCGCCTCCGTCTAGACATCAACAAGAAACATGAAGACATGTCTCTCAGGCTTTACCATATTCATAAACAATTCGTTTTTTCTGGGGTTTTTCTCCACAATTTATTGAGATGTTTCACACCAATGGAATAATTGCTTTCACCATTCAGTATTTGATGTGATGTGACCTGAAAATTACATGGCTGTCTATAAATTTAGCATAACCAGTTAAAATATGTTATTACGGTCAGATACCCAGATAGTGTCTCGTAGCCCAGTACTGCCCTCATCTGGACACAGCTGGTGGACTCTGGCTGCAGACCAGAGCAGACCAGACCAGACCAGACCAAACCAGACCAGAGGGAAAGACATGATGTAGCACTGCATAGAAACCTCACTGCTCTGAGAGGAGAAACTGGAGACAAACACAACCATATCACAGTCTTTAGCAGTGGAATATATAGGAGTCATAGTTCAGTCTTTAGCAGTGGAATATATAGGAGTCATAGTTCAGTCTTTAGCAGTGGAATATATAGGAGTCATAGATCAGTCTTTAGGAGTGGAATATATAGGAGTCATAGTTCAGTCTTTAGCAGTGGAATATATAGGAGTCATAGTTCAGTCTTTAGCAGTGGAATATATAGGAGTCATAGTTCAGTCTTTAGCAGTGGAATATATAGGAGTCATAGTTCAGTCTTTAGCAGTGGAATATATAGGAGTCATAGATCAGTCTTTAGGAGTGGAATATATAGGAGTCATAGTTCAGTCTTTAGGAGTGAATATATATATATACAGTGAAATGCTTTCTTACGAGCCCCTAACCAACAATGCAGATTTAAAAATACTGATCAGAATGAGAAATAAAAGTAACAAGCAATTAAAGAGCAGCAGTAAAAGAACCAGAGCGAGACTATATACAGGTGGGTTCTGGTACAGAGTCAATGTGCGGGGGCACTGGTTAGTTGAGGTAATATGTAACCAGTACCCCCCTGTATATAGTCTCACTATTGGTATTTTACTGCTGCTCTTTAATTGCTTCTTACTTTAATTTCTGATTCTTATCAGTATTTTTTAAAAGTTAGAGTTATTAAAACTTCTTATGGCTTGAATCCCGCTAACGGGATCGATATGACAACAGCCAGTGAAAGTGCAGGGCGCCAAATTAAAAACAACAGAAATCTCGTAATTAAATGTACTCAAACATAGAAGTATTTTACACCATTTTAAAGATAAACTTGTTGTTAATCCCACCACAGTCTCCGATTTTAAAAAGGCTTTATGACAAAAGCACACCAAACGTTAGGTCTCCACCTAGTCACAGAAAAACATTGGCACGTTATGTTTAGTAGTTCCAAAACATCCGGTGATGTTGCAGAGAACCACATCAATTTTCAGAAATAGTCTTGATAAACATTGATAAAGGATACAACTATTATGCATGGATTATAGATACACTTCTCCTTAATGCAACCACTGTGACAGATTTCAAAAAAGCTTTACCGAAAAAGCACACCTTGCAATAATCTGAGTACAGCGCTCAGACAACAAATCAAGCCATACAGATATCCGCCATGTTGTGGAGTCAACAGAAGTCAGAAATAACATTATAAATATTAACTTACCTTTGATGATCTTCAACAGAATGCACTCCCAGGAATCCCAGTTCCACAATAAATGTTTGATTTGTTCAAATAAAGTCCATCATTTATGTCCAAATACATCCTTTTTGTTTATCCCAGTAATAAAAAATTCATGACGCGCAGGCCAGATGAAAAGTCAAAACGTTCCGTTACAGTTTGTAGAAACATGTCAAACGAAAGATAGAATCAATCTTTAGGATGTTTTTAACATAAATATTCAGTAATGTTCCACCCAGAGTTTTCCTTTGTCTTCAGAAATGCAATGGAACGCAAGCTAACTCTCACGTGAACGCGCATGACCAGCTCATGCCACTCTGGCAGACCACTGACTCATTCAGCTCCCATTCCCCCCTCCTTCACAGTAGAAGCATCAAACAAGGTTCTAAAGACTGTTGACATCTAGTGGAAGCCTTAGGAATGTCCCACTTCCTGGTTGGATTGTTTTTCAGGGTTTTGCCTGCCATTTGAGTTCTGTTATACTCATAGACATCATTCAAACAGTTTTGGAAACTTCAGAGTGTTTTCTATCCAAATCTATATTAGCAACTGGGCCTGAGTAGCAGACAGTTTACTCTGGACACCTTATTTATCCAAGCTTCTCAATACTACCCCCAGCCATAAACAAGTTAAATTGACAATGCATATATGATAACAACAGAGAGAAGCATCGGTGTAAAATAGAGGGAGAGGGGGGGGGGGCAATGCAAATAGTCTGGGTAGCCATTTGATTAGATGTTCAGGACTCTTATGGCTTGGGGGTAGATGCTGTTTAGAAGCCTCTTGGACCTAGATTTGGCAATCCGGTATAGCTTGCCGTGCAGTAGCAGAGAGAACAGTCTATGACTAGGGTGGCTGGAGTCTTTGACATTTTTAGGGCCTTCCTCAGACACCGCCTTATATAGAGGAAGGCAGGAAACTTGGCCCCAGTGATGTACTGGGCCATTCACACTACACTCTGTAGTGCCTTGCGGACAGAGGCCGAGCAGTTGCCATACCAGGCAGTGATGCAACCAGTCAGGATGCTTGCGATGGTGCAGCTGTAGAAGCTTTTGAGGATCTGAGGACCCATGACAACTCTTTTCAGTCTCCTGATGAAAAATAGGTTTTATCGTACCCTCTTCACGACTGTCTTGGTGTGTTTGGACCATGTTAATTTGTTGGTGATGTGGACACCAAGGAACTTGAAGCTGCTCCACTGCAGCTCCGTCGATAAGAATGGGGGCGTGCTCGGTCCTCTTTTTCCGGTAGTCCACAATCATCTCCTTTGTCTTGATCACATTGAGGGAGAGTTTATTGTCCTGGCACCACACGGCCAGGTCTCTGACCTCCTCCCTATAGGATGTCTCATTATTGTCGGTGATCAGGTTGTGTCATCGGCAAACTTAATGATGCTGTTGGAGTTGTGCCTGGCAGTGCAGTCATGAGTGAAGAGGGAGTACAGGAGGGGACTGAGTACGCACCCATGAGGGGCCCCTGTGTTGAGGATCAGCGTGGCAGAGATGTTGTTACCTACCCTTACCACCTGGGGGCGGCTCGTCAGGAAGTCCAGGATACAGTTGCAGAGGGAGGTGTTTAGTCCCAGGGTCCTTAGGTTATTGATGAGCTTTGAGGGCACTATGGTGTTGAACGCTGAGCTGTAGTCAATGAGTAAAATTCTCACATACTGTATGTGTTCCATTTGTCCAGGTGGGAAAGGGCAGTGTGGAGTGCAATAGAGATTGTATCATCTGTGGATCTGTTGGTATGCAAATTGAAGTTGATCTCGGGCTTCTGGATAATGGTGTTGATGTGAGCCATGACTAGCCTTTCAAAGCACTTCATGGCTACAGACATGAGTGCTGCGGGTCGGTCGTCATTTAGGCTGGTTACCTTAGTGTTCTTGGGCACAGGGACTTTGATGGTCTGCTAAGAACATGTTGGTATTACAGACTCGGACAGGGAGAGGTTGAAAATGTCGGTGAAGACACTTGACAGTTGGTCAGCGCATGCTCGCAGTACACGTCCTGGTAATCCGTCTGGCCATGCGGTTTGTTGACCTGTTTAAAGGTCTTACTTACATCGGCTGTGGAAAGCGTGATCACAGTCTTCCGGAGCAGCTGGTGCTCTCATGCATATTTCAGTGTTATTTTCCTCGAAGTGAGAATATAAGTAGTTTAGCTCATCTGATCGGCTCATGTCACTGGGCAGCTCTCAGCTGTGCTTCCCTTTGTAGTCTGTAATGGTTTGCAAGCCCTGCCACATCTGGCAAGTGTCAGAGCCGGTGTAGAATGTTTTGAGCGTTTTGCCTGTTTGATGGTTTGTTGGGGGGCATAGAGGGATTTCTTGTAAGCTTCCGGGTTAGAGTCCCAGTCCTTGAAAGCGGCAACTCTACCCTTTAGCTCAGTGCGGATGTGCCTGTAATTCATGGCTTCTGGTTGGGGTATGTACGTATGGTCACTGTGGGGACGACGTCATCGATGCAATGATACGGTAGTTACTAGTTTGTGACTATTATTGTATCAATAGTATGACTATACACAAACCCATAAACTAGTGACTTCTGTATCAACAGTAGGACTATACATAAACCCATAATCTAATGACTACTGTATCAACATTAGGACTATACATAAACCCATAATCTAATGACTACTGTATCAACATTAGGACTATACATAAACCCATAATCTAATGACTACTGTATGAACAGTAGGACTATACATAAACCCATAATCTAATGACTACTGTATCAACATTAGGACTATACATGGCTAGGGTTAGTCTGGTATATCTGGAGTATTTCTCCTGTCTTATCCACAGTCCTGTGTGAATTTAAGTATGCTCTCTCTAATTCTTTAATTCTCTCTCTTTCTTTCTTTCATTGTTTCTCTCTCGGAGGACCTGAGCTCTAGGACCATGCCTCAGGACTACCTGGCCCGATGACTCCTTGCTGTCCCCAGTACACCTGGCCGTGCTGCTGATCTAGTTTCAACTGTTCTGCCTGCGACTATGGAACCCTGACCTGTTTACCGGACGTGCTACCTGTCCCAGACCTGCTGTTTTCAACTCTCTAGAGACAGCAGGAGAGGTAGAGATACTCTAAATGATCAGCTATGAGAAGCCAACTGACATTTACCCCTGAGGTGCTGATCTGTTCCACCTTCGACAACCACTGTGATTATTATTATTTGACCCTGCTGGTCATCTATGAACATTTGAACATCTTGGCCATGTTCTGTTATAATCTCCACCCGGCACAGCTAGAAGAGAACTGGCCACCCGTCATAGCCTGGTTTCTCTCTAGGTTTCTTCCTAAGTTCTGGCCTTTCTAGGGAGTTTTTCCTAGCCACTGTGCTTCTACACCTGCATTGCTTGATGTTTGGGGTTTTAGGCTGAGTTTCTGTACAGCACTTTGATATATCAGCTGATGTAAGAAGGGCTTTATAAATACATTTTATTTTATTTGACTTCTGCATCAACAGTATTACTATACGTAAACTAGTGACCGACTACCATATCAACAGTAAGACTATACATAAACACATATTCTAATGACTACCATATCAACAGTACAGTAGAACTATACTTAAACACACAATCTAATGACTACTGTATCAACAGTGCAGTAGAACTATATGTAACGGATGTGAAACGGCTAGCTTAGTTAGCGGTGCGCGCTAAATAGCGTTTCAATCGGTTACGTCACTTGCTCTGAGACCTTGAAGTAGTAGTTCCCCTTGCTCTGCAAGGGCCGCGGCTTTTGTGGAGCGATGGGTAACGATGCTTCGTGGGTGACTGTTGTTGATGTGTGCAGAAGGTCCCTGGTTCGCGCCCGGGTATGGGCGAGGGGACGGACGTAAAATTATTCTGTTACATATACTTAAACACACAATCTAATGACTACTGTATCAACAGTACAGTTTAACTATACTTAAACACACAATCTAATGACTACTGTATCAACAGTACAGTATAACTATACTTAAACACAATCTAATGACTACTGTATCAACAGCAGGACTATTTATCCAGACCACTGTAGTATAAGCATTTGCTACATTGTTTAGTTTTGTGACTTGACAGCTGAAGTAGTAATATGGTACTGTATATATTTGGTTGATATGTGCAAAGTGTCATGGCAGGACGGTCTGTTTTAGGTGGTAGGAAGGTCTGCTTTGTGTCAGCTACTTCAAATGTATGAGTCTATGCAGTCCCATGGGGTCTTGATCTTGGGGATATTGTCAGAATGTCTGACGAGCCACAGAACCTCGTCATGGGAAAAATGACAGAGCCATGAAGACAAACATCGCCTTAGAGAGAGACAGAGAGAGGGAGAGGGAAAGAAAGGGAGAGAGGGAGAGAGAGAGAGAGGGAGAGAGAGAGAGAGAGAGACACACACAGACAAGTTCATATTCAGCAACAGTTCCATACTGGTGGCGTGTGTTACTTTCAGAGCTCTCTGTCTACTTCTATTATAGTACAGGATAGGAACTCTCTGTATGCATCTATTATAGTACAGGATAGGAGCTCTCTGTCTGCATCTATTATAGTACAGGATAGGCGGTCTCTGTCTGCATCTATTATAGTACAGGATAGGAGCTCTCTGTCTGCATCTATTATAGTACAGGATAGGAGGTCTCTGTCTGCATCTATTATAGTACAGGATAGGAGCTCTCTGTCTGCATCTATTATAGTACAGGATAGGAGGTCTCTGTCTGCATCTATTATAGTACAGGATAGGAGCTCTCTGTCTGCATCTATTATAGTACAGGATAGGAGCTCTCTGTCTGCATCTATTATAGTACAGGATAGGCGGTCTCTGTCTGCATCTATTATAGTACAGGATAGGAGCTCTCTGTCTGCATATATTATAGTACAGGATAGGAGCACTCTGTCTACATCTATTATAGTACAGGATAGGAACTCTCTGTCTACATCTATTATAGTACAGGATAGGAGCACTCTGTCTGCATCTATTATAGTACAGGATAGGAGCTCTCTGTCTGCATCTATTATAGTACAGGATAGGCGGTCTCTGTCTGCATCTATTATAGTACAGGATAGGAGCTCTCTGTCTTCATCTATTATCGTACAGGATAGGAGGTCTCTGTCTGCATCTATTATAGTACAGGATAGGAACTCTGTCTACTTCTATTATAGTACAGGATAGGAACTCTCTGTCTGCATCTATTATAGTACAGGATAGGAGCTCTCTGTCTGCATCTATTATAGTACAGGATAGGAGCTCTCTGTCTGCATCTATTATAGTACAGGATAGGAGCTCTCTGTCTGCATCTATTATAGTACAGGATAGGAGGTCTCTGTCTGCATCTATTATAGTACAGGATAGGAGCTCTCTGTCTGCATCTATTATAATACAGGATAGGAACCCTCTGTCTGCATCTATTATAGTACAGGATAGTAACTCTCTGTCTGCATCTATTATAGCCCCCTGCATTCTTTGATGTCTGCAACATGCTTACTGTACCTGATACGAAGAAACAGAATATGTTGTCTATAGTAAGATGTATTTGACAATAGCTTACCGTCACAATACAACACATTACCATACAGTGCCTTGTGTCCCTAAAATATATATTGTTGCATTAAAACCTTCGTAGGAACATGGTTAAAACTGTTTACCAAAACCTTTGTCATCACTAAGGGAAACCGGGTTTTGTCATCACTAATGGGAAACCGGGCTTTGCCATCACTAATGGGAAACCGGGCTTTGCCATCGCTAATGGGAAACCGGGCTTTGCCATCGCTAATGGGAAACCGGGCTTTGCCATCACTAATGGGAAACTGGGCCCAGAATAAAATACGCTTGAGTCCCAGGCCCATCACTCAGTGGACCTAGTATACAACATGTCATAATAATGTCGTACCCTTTCAGACCATCACAGTAGTCCTCTGTGTACTTGTGGATGTTAAGTGTCTCATCCCTGATGATGTTGAGATAAAGGGCCGTCTTCCACAGCTCCTGGTTTGTGTTCGGACTGCTGTGACACAGCAGGAAACCCACTAGAGAAAAGTTGAAAAAGTATCCAGAGGAGAGCTCAATGGGAATACAGTGTGCAACCACTGAAGACATTTATCAGAATTCAGCATAAGTCTATACTGGCTCCTGAGTCTGAAGATGAAAGCTAGTACTCACAAAGTATTCAGCGCCCCATCCATCCAGGACAGGTACTCATGCCATCTGTGGAAAACCCAAGTTCATATGTCGGCCCTACGGCAGTAAGATCATTCCCAGATACACTCCTGTCTGTAAGTATTTATATTTTGAATATGAGATCAAATGTTTCATACGAGGCAACATTACAAAATGACAACTTTCACTTTAGGGTATGTTCATACATGTCTTTTTTACCATTTATAAATGAAAGCAGTTTATGCATCTATTTGTCATAAGTGTTTGTACTAATTCACTTAACGTGTATTACAGAAGTCAAACGTTTCGTAGGCCTATTTGGTCCCATATTCCTATGCAAAGACTACATCCAGTTTATGACTACAGACGTGTTGAATGCATTGTTTCTTTACATGTAGAGAGACACAGGGCCTAGAAACTAACATGTAGAAAGCCACAGGGCCTAGAAACTAACATGTAGAAAGCCACAGGGCCTAGAAACTAACATGTAGAGAGCCACAGGGCCTAGAAACTAACATGTAGAGAGCCACAGGGCCTAGAAACTAACATGTAGAAAGCCACAGGGCCTAGAAACTAACATGTAGAGAGCCACAGGGCCTAGAAACTAACATGTAGAAAGCCACAGGGCCTAGAAACTAACATGTAGAGAGCCACAGGGCCTAGAAACTAACATGTAGAAAGCCACAGGGCCTAGAAACTAACATGTAGAGAGCCACAGGGCCTAGAAACTAACATGTAGAAAGCCACAGGGCCTAGAAACTAACATGTAGAGAGCCACAGGGCCTAGAAACTAATATGTAGAGAGCCACAGGGCCTAGAAACTAACATGTAGAGAGCCACAGGGCCTAGAAACTAACATGTAGAGAGCCACAGGGCCTAGAAACTAACATGTAGAGAGCCACAGGGCCTAGAAACTAACATGTAGAGAGCCACAGGGCCTAGAAACTAACATGTAGAGAGCCACAGGGCCTAGAAACTAACATGTAGAGAGCCACAGGGCCTAGAAACTAACATGTAGAGAGCCACAGGGCCTAGAAACTAACATGTAGAGAGCCACAGGGCCTAGAAAATAACATGTAGAGAGCCACAGGGCCTAGAAACTAACATGTAGAGAGCCACAGGGCCTAGAAACTAACATGTAGAAAGCCACAGGGCCTAGAAACTAACATGTAGAGAGCCACAGGGCCTAGAAACTAACATGTAGAAAGCCACAGGGCCTAGAAACTAACATGTAGAGAGCCACAGGGCCTAGAAACTAACATGTAGAAAGCCACAGGGCCTAGAAACTAACATGTAGAGAGCCACAGGGCCTAGAAACTAACATGTAACAGAAAGCCACAGGGCCTAGAAACTAACATGTAGAGAGCCACAGGGCCTAGAAACTAACATGTAGAGAGCCACAGGGCCTAGAAACTAACATGTAGAGAGCCACAGGGCCTAGAAACTAACATGTAGAGAGCCACAGGGCCTAGAAACTAACATGTAGAGAGCCACACTAGAAACTAACATGTAGAGAGCCACAGGGCCTAGAAACTAACATGTAGAGAGCCACAGGGCCTAGAAACTAACATGTAGAGAGCCACAGGGCCTAGAAACTAACATGTAGAGAGCCACAGGGCCTAGAAACTAACATGTAGAGAGCCACAGGGCCTAGAAACTAACATGTAGAGAGCCACAGGGCCTAGAAACTAACATGTAGAGAGCCACAGGGCCTAGAAACTAACATGTAGAGAGCCACAGGGCCTAGAAACTAACATGTAGAGAGCCACAGGGCCTAGAAACTAACATGTAGAGAGCCACAGGGCCTAGAAACTAACATGTAGAGAGCCACAGGGCCTAGAAACTAACATGTAGAGAGCCACAGGGCCTAGAAACTAACATGTAGAGAGCCACAGGGCCTAGAAACTAACATGTAGAGAGCCACAGGGCCTAGAAACTAACATGTAGAGAGCCACAGGGCCTAGAAACTAACATGTAGAGAGCCACAGGGCCTAGAAACTAACATGTAGAGAGCCACAGGGCCTAGAAACTAACATGTAGAGAGCCACAGGGCCTAGAAACTAACATGTAGAGAGCCACAGGGCCTAGAAACTAACATGTAGAGAGCCACAGTGCCTAGAAACTAACATGTAGAGAGAGGGCCTAGCCACAGGGCCTAGAAACTAACATGTAGAGAGCCACAGGGCCTAGAAACTAACATGTAGAGAGCCACAGGGCCTAGAAACTAACATGTAGAGAGCCACAGTGCCTAGAAACTAACATGTAGAGAGCCACAGGGCCTAGAAACTAACATGTAGAGAGCCACAGGGCCTAGAAACTAACATGTAGAGAGCCACAGGGCCTAGAAACTAACATGTAGAGAGCCACAGGGCCTAGAAACTAACATGTAGAGAGCCACAGTGCCTAGAAACTAACAGCCACAGGGCCTAGAAACTAACATGTAGAGAGCCACAGGGCCTAGAAACTAACATGTAGAGAGCCACAGGGCCTAGAAACTAACATGTAGAGAGCCACATGAAACTAACAGAGAGCCACAGGGCCTAGAAACTAACATGTAGAGAGCCACAGGGCCTAGAAACTAACATGTAGAGAGCCACAGGGCCTAGAAACTAACATGTAGAGAGCCACAGGGCCTAGAAACTAACATGTAGAGAGCCACAGGGCCTAGAAACTAACATGTAGAGAGCCACAGGGCCTAGAAACTAACATGTAGAGAGCCACAGGGCCTAGAAACTAACATGTAGAGAGCCACAGGGCCTAGAAACTAACATGTAGAGAGCCACAGGGCCTAGAAACTAACATGTAGAGAGCCACAGGGCCTAGAAACTAACATGTAGAGAGCCACAGGGCCTAGAAACTAACATGTAGAGAGCCACAGGGCCTAGAAACCTAGAGAGCCACAGGGCCTAGAAACTAACATGTAGAGAGCCACAGGGCCTAGAAACTAACATGTAGAGAGCCACAGCCACATGTAGAGGGCCTAGAAAACTAACATGTAGAAAGAGAGCCACAGTGCCTAGAAACTAACATGTAGAGAGCCACAGGGCCTAGAAACTAACATGTAGAGAGCCACAGTGCCTAGAAACTAACATGTAGAGAGCCACAGGGCCTAGAAACTAACATGTAGAGAGCCACAGGGCCTAGAAACTAACATGTAGAGAGCCACAGGGCCTAGAAACTAACATGTAGAGAGCCACAGGGCCTAGAAACTAACATGTAGAGAGCCACAGTGCCTATAAACTAACATGTAGAGAGCCACAGGGCCTAGAAACTAACATGTAGAGAGCCACAGTGCCTAGAAACTAACATGTAGAGAGCCACAGGGCTTAGAAACTAACATGTAGAGAGCCACAGGGCCTAGAAACTAACATGTAGAGAGCCACAGGGCCTAGAAACTAACATGTAGAGAGCCACAGGGCCTAGAAACTAACATGTAGAGAGCCACAGGGCCTAGAAACTAACATGTAGAGAGCCACAGGGCCTAGAAACTAACATGTAGAGAGCCACAGGGCCTAGAAACTAACATGTAGAGAGCCACAGGGCCTAGAAACTAACATGTAGAGAGCCACAGTAACATGTAGAGAGCCACAGGGCCTAGAAACTAACATGTAGAGAGCCACAGTGCCTAGAAACTAACATGTAGAGAGCCACAGGGCCTAGAAACTAACATGTAGAGAGCCACAGGGCCTAGAAACTAACATGTAGAGAGCCACAGGGCCTAGAAACTCACATGTAGAGAGCCACAGGGCCTAGAAACTAACATGTAGAGAGCCACAGGGCCTAGAAACTAACATGTAGAGAACCACAGGGCCTAGAAACTAACATGTAGAGAGCCACAGTGCCTAGAAACTCACATGTAGAGAGCCACAGGGCCCAGAAACTAACATGTAGAGAGCCACACGGCCTAGAAACTAACATGTAGAGAGCCACAGTGCCTAGAAACTCACATGTAGAGAGCCACAGGGCCCAGAAACTAACATGTAGAGAGCCACAGTGCCTAGAAACTAACATGTAGAGAGCCACAGGGCCTAGAAACTAACATGTAGAGAGCCACAGTGCCTAGAAACTCACATGTAGAGAGCCACAGGGCCCAGAAACTAACATGTAGAGAGCCACAGGGCCTAGAAACTAACATGTAGAGAACCACAGGGCCTATAAACTAACATGTAGAGAGCCACAGGGCCCATAAACTAACATGTAGAGAGCCACAGTGCCTAGAAACTCACATGTAGAGAGCCACAGTGCCTAGAAACTAACATGTAGAGAACCACAGGGCCTATAAACTAACATGTAGAGAGCCACAGGGCCCAGAAACTAACATGTAGAGAGCCACAGGGCCTAGAAACTAACATGTAGAGAGCCACAGGGCCCAGAAACTAATATGTAGAGAGCCACAGTGCCTAGAAACTCACATGTAGAGAGCCACAGTGCCTAGAAACTAACATGTAAAAAGCAACAGTGCCTAGAAACTCACATGTAGAGAGCCACAGTGCCTAGAAACTCACATGTAGAGAGCCACAGGGCCCAGAAACTAACATGTAGAGAGCCACAGGGCCTAGAAACTAACATGTAGAAAGCCACAGTGCCTAGAAACTCACATGTAGAGAGCCACAGTGCCTAGAAACTAACATGTAGAGAGCCACAGTGCCTAGAAACTCACATGTAGAGAGCCACAGTGCCTAGAAACTAACATGTAGAAAGCCACAGTGCCCAGAAACTAACATGTAGAGAGCCACAGTGCCTAGAAACTAACATGTAGAGAGCCACAGTGCCTAGAATCTCACATGTAGAGAGCCACAGTGCCTAGAAACTAACATGTAGAGAGCCACAGTGCCTAGAAACTCACATGTAGAGAGCCACAGTGCCTAGAAACTAACATGTAGAGAGCCACAGTGCCTAGAAACTAACACGTAGAGAGCCACAGTGCCTAGAAACTCACATGTAGAGAGCCACAGTGCCTAGAAACTAACATGTAGAGAGCCACAGTGCCTAGAAACTAACATGTAGAGAGCCACAGTGCCTAGAAACTCACATGTAGAGAGCCACAGGGCCCAGAAACTAACATGTAGAGAGCCACAGTGCCTAGAAACTAACATGTAGAGAGCCACAATGCCTAGAAACTCACATGTAGAGAGCCACAGTGCCTAGAAACTCACATGTAGAGAGCCACAGTGCCCAGAAACTAACATGTAGAGAGCCACAGTGCCTAGAAACTAACATGTAGAGAGCCACAGTGCCTAGAAACTAACATGTAGAGAGCCACAGGGCCCAGAAACAAACATGTAGAAAGCCACAGTGCCTAGAAACTAACATGTAGAGAGCCACAGTGCCTAGAAACTAACATGTAGAGAGCCACAGTGCCTAGAAACTAACATGTAGAGAGCCACAGTGCCTAGAAACTAACATGTAGAGAGCCACAGTGCCTAGAAACTAACATGTAGAGAGCCACAATGCCCAGAAACTAACATGTAGAGAGCCACAGTGCCTAGAAACTAACATGTAGAGAGCCACAATGCCCAGAAACTAACATGTAGAGAGCCACAGTGCCTAGAAACTAACATATAGAGAGCCACAGTGCCCAGAAACTAACATGTAGAGAGCCACAGGGCCTATAAACTAACATGTAGAGAGCCACAGTGCCCAGAAACTAACATGTAGAGGTGGACCCCACTCAATCAATGTCTTAGTCCCCTCTCCTCGCGTCCCTGGATAGTCCACCCTCGCCGCCGACCCTGGCCTAGTAGTCCTCACCCAGAACCCCACTGGACTGAGGAGCAGATCGGGACTGAGGGGCAGCTCGGGACTGAGACAGCTCGGGACTGAGCGGAAGCTCGGTACTGAGGGGAAGCTCGGGACTGAGGGGAAGCTCGGGACTGAGGGGAAGCTCAGCACTGTGGGGAAGCTCGGGACTGAGGAGAAGCTCAGCACTGAGGGGAAGCTCAGCACTGAGTGGGAGCTCAGCACCGAGAGGAAGCTCAGCACCGAGAGGAAGCTCAGCACCGAGAGGAAGCTCAGCACCGAGAGGAAGCTCAGGCAGGTAGCTGGATCCGGCAGACTCTGGCTGGCTGGCGGTTCTGGCAGATCCCGGCTGACTGGCGGATCTGGAAGAGTCTGGCTGACTGCCGGATCTGGAAGAGTCTGACTGACTGGCGGATCTGGAAGAGTCTGGTTGACTGGCAGATCTGGAAGAGTCTGGTTGACTGGCAGATCTGGAAGAGTCTGACTGACTGGCAGATCTGGAAGAGTCTGGCTGACTGGCGGATTTGGAAGAGTCTGGCTGACTGGTGGATCCTGGCAGACTGACGGATCTGGCTGCGCCATGCTGACTGGCGTCTCTGGCTGCTCCACGCTGACTGGCGGCTCTGGCTGCTCCATGTAGGCTGACAGCTCTGGTGGCTTTTTTCAGACTGGCAGCTCTGGCGGCTCCGTGCAGACTGGCAGCTCTGGCTGCTTCATGCAGACTGGCAGCTCTGGCTGCGCTGAACAGGCGGGAGACTCCGGCGGCGCTGGAGAGGCGAGGCGCACTGTAGGCCTGATGCGTGGTGCTGGCACTGGTGGGACTGGACCAAGAACACTGACTCCCGGGCTTCCTTGCCAACCGTGTTCCCTCATATCTCCGGCTCCTCTCTCCGGCTGCCTCTGCTCTCCTCGCTGCCTCCACCTGTTCCCATGGAAGGCGATCCCTTCCCGCCAGGATCTCCTCCCATGTGTAGCAACCCTTGCCATCCAATATATCGTCCCATGTCCATTCCTCCTTGCGCCGCTGTTGCTGCCTTTGTTGCTTCTCCTGCAGCTCCTGCCTGTTGACACGCCACTTGGTCCTGTTGTGATGGGTGATTCTGTAACGGTTCTTTTGTGGTGAAGGAGAGTCGGACCAAAATGCAGCGCGTAGATTGCGATCCATGTTTAATGAACAAACGTAAAACACGAATCAATTATAGACACTACAAAACAAAAAACGTAACGAAAACCGAAACAGCCTATACTAGAGTAAACTAACACAGAGACAGGAACAAGGACACTAAGGACAATCACCCACGAAACACTCAAAGAATATGACTGCCTAAATATGGTTCCCAATCAGAGACAACGATAAACACCTGCCTCTGATTGAGAACCACTCCAGACAGCCATAGACTTTGCTAGATACCTCCACTAAGCCACACACCCAATAACTAACAAAACCCCAAGACAAAACACACCCCAATAAACCCATGTCACACCCCGGCCTGACCAAATAAATAAAGACAAACACAAAATACTTCGACCAGGGCGTGACAATAGTTCTTATACTCTAGTGAACATACCCTAGTGAATATGCCCTAGTGAATATGCCCTAGTGAATATACCTTATTGAATATACCCTAGTGAATATACCTTATTGAATTTACCCTAGCAAATATACCCTAGTGAATAAACCCTAGTGAATTGACCCTAGTTTATACACCCTAGTGAATACATTGTTGACATTGCCTTACTGAATATACCCTAGTGAATATACCTTAGTGAATATACCCTAGTGAACATACCCTAGTGAATATACCCTAGTGAATATATCCTATCCAATATACCCTAGTGAATTTACCCTAGTGAAAATACCCTAGTGAAAATACCAGATACCAAAGATTCTGGTTGACTGGCTGATCTGGAAGAGACTGGTTGACTGGCAGATCTGGAAGAATCTGGTTGACTGGCAGATCTAGAAGATCATGGCTGACTGGCGGATCTTGCTGCTCTATGCAGACTGACAGCTCTGGTTGCTCCATGCAGGCTGGCAGCACCTTGCAGACTGGCAGCTCCTTGCAGACTGGCAGCTCCTTGCAGACTGACAGCTCCTTGCAGACTGACAGCTCTGGCTGCTCCATGCAGGCTGACAGCTCCTTGCAGACTGACAGCTCCTTGCAGACTGGCAGCTCCTTGCAGACTGGCAGCTCCTTGCAGACTGACAGCTCTTTGCAGACTGACAGCTGGTATGAACCGCACCGGGCTATGCACCCGCACTGGAAACACCATGCGCTCCATAGCATAACACGGTGCCTGCCCGGTCTCTCTAGCCCCCCGGTAAGCACAGGGAGTTTGCGCAGGTCTCCTACCTGGCATAGCCATACTCCCTGTAAGCCCCCTGAGCCCCCCCCCCCCAATACATTTTTGGGGCTGCTTTTCGGGCTTCCTTGCCAACCGTGTTCCCTCGTATCGTTGGCTCCTATCTCCGGCTGCCTCTGCTCTCCTTAGTGCCTCCACCTGTTCCCATGGGAGGCGATCTCTTCCGGCCAGTATCTCCTCCCAAGTGTAACAACCTTTGCCATCCAACACGTCTTCCCATGTCCATTCTCCAAATAATTAATCCTCCTTTCGCTGCTCCTGCTGTCGCTGCCTGTTACCACGCCACTCGGTCCGTGTGTGGTGGGTGATTCTGTAACGGCGTTCGTTCGTCGAAAGAGAGTCGGACCGAAATGCAGCGTGGTGCTTACTCATGTCTTTAATGAAACTATGACGATACATGAAATAACGTAATAAACAAAAACAACAAAACGGAATGTGAAAACCTATACAGCAGGTCTGGTGAACAACAACACAGAGACAGGAACAATCACCCACAAAATACACATTGAAACCCCGGCTAACTAAATATGGTTCCCAATCAGAGACAACGAGAATCACCTCTGATTGAGAACCGCCTCAGACAGCCAACCTAAGCTACACCCCTATTCAGCCGCAATCCTAATGCCTACAAAACCCCAATATGAAACACAACATATAAACCCATGTCACACCCTGGCCTGACCAAATATATAACGAAACACAAAACACAATGACCAAGGCGTGACACACAGGAACATCTGAGCCAGGCGAGGATACGCAGGGTCACTGGAGGATCAGTCAAATTAATCACACATGACTTAGCCAATCAACCACACATTCATGCATGTATACACTTACATTGTCATGTACAGTACTAAGTCATACAAACAGCAGTATCATGTGGTGGCATAAGCCACACAAAAAGTGAATCAGATTCCCCATTCTGTCGTTACTGCTTACCCGTCTTTGATTAGGAGATGAAGGAGAGGCATTCTCCACTACTGTGGTGTTACACCTCTCCTTCTAAACTCTGTTAGCTTGATCACAAGTGGCTCTCTATCTCCAAGCTTCTGAGGCGTATTATGAAGGGACTGGTGGAAAATTGCTGTGACATTCAATTTCTTTGTTCCCTGTTGTATTTCCTCCTCCTCGGCATCTTTGATCAATGTAAACTTCTTCTTGCCATTTTGTAGATATAAATAAATATGTCAAGACTCAAAATGTCAGTGTACTGCTTTTCGCTCTGGGAAAGGTTGGACAGGAAGGGAAAGAGGTGTTGTTACTGCCAATTAACCAGTTATTAGTTGAGGAGACAACTGTGTGCAATTATGGGTAATCATCGTTGAGATGATGCATGGCTATGTCGATGGTTAAGAGAAGTCAAGTTGTCGTGACTGGGCAGTTGCTTAGCTTACGCTAACACCATCCTGATGAGAACATCAGATTTTTTTTAAATCATAAATTTATGTTGAAATGCCATCCTCCGTTGAATGAGTGGAAAAAGCCTATGTCTGATTATTTCTTGTATGAATTGAATTGAGAGTGAAATGAGCTTGCAGTGTGAGTATGTGATCTGGTTATGTATTTGCATATGAAAATAAATTCATTAATTGTCTGTTCAGAAATGTCAATGAATATAATTTTCAATGAGGACTGTTTCCATTCTATTCTTAAATGTGTATTCCGAATCCCTTCCTGAATTGACTGTATTTAAATAGCTAATACTGTAGATGTAACCGGTCTTACCTGTTTCCGTTGTGCATCTTGAGAGCACAGTTGTACATGGCCATCAAGACCTTCATCAATACGTGACAACATGACGATGATGGACGTGTAGGTGATGATGAGCTCCAGGTAGTTCTTGGTGAAGAACAACAATTCACTGCCTGATGAATGAATGAATTACTGAATGAATGAATTACTGAATGAATGAATTACTGAATGAATGAATGAATGAATGAATGAATGAATTACTGAATGAATGAATGAATTACTGAATGAATGAATTACTGAATGAATGAATTACTGAATGAATGAATTACTGAATGAATGAATTACTGAATGAATGAATGAATTACTGAATGAATGAATTACTGAATGAATGAATTACTGAATGAATGAATTACTGAATGAATGAATGAATTACTGAATGAATGAATGAATGAATGAATGAATGAATGAATTACTGAATGAATGAATGAATGAATGAATGAATGAATGAATTACTGAATGAATGAATGAATGAATGAATGAGTGAGTGAGTGAGTGAGTGAGTGAGTGAGTGAGTGAGTGAGTGAGTGAGTGAGTGAGTGAGTGGATGAATTAGTAAGTGAGTGGATTCATGAATTACTGAATTAATTAATGATGCAGGTTAAAAAGTAGGTAAACATGATAACTTGTAAGTTAGTTATAATGTGCTGTGTGACACTTACGGTGGCCCTAAGGGACAAATCCACTGGTGTTGAATTTTATTCAGCAGTTCATAAACATGATCCTGAAAAAGTGTTAGTCTGTAGTCAGAACACAGACTCGGTACAGCCAGGAGAGACGTCAAATAATACAGTGGGTTGATGCATTCATGTTGCTCTGTAACAGTACAAATGTTAAATAATACAATGGTTTGATGCATTCATGTTGCTCTGTAACAGTACAAATGTCAAATAATACAGTGGGTTGATGCATTCATGTTGCTCTGTAACAGTACAAATGTTAAATAATATAGTGGGTTGATGCATTCATGTTGCTCTGTAACAGTACAAATGTCAAATAATACAGTGGGTTGATGCATTCATGTTGCTCTGTAACAGTACAAATGTTAAATAATATAGTGGGTTGATGCATTCATGTTGCTCTGTAACAGTACAAATGTTAAATAATATAGTGGGTTGATGCATTCATGTTGCTCTGTAACAGTACAAAGATGTTAAATAATACAATGGTTTGATGCATTCATGTTGCTCTGTAACAGTACAAATGTTAAATAATACAATGGTTTGATGCATTCATGTTGCTCTGTAACAGTACAAATGTTAAATAATATAGTGGGTTGATGCATTCATGTTGCTCTGTAACAGTACAGATGTTAAATAATACAATGGTTTGATGCATTCATGTTGCTCTGTAACAGTACAAATGTTAAATAATATAGTGGGTTGATGCATTCATGTTGCTCTGTAACAGTACAGATGTTAAATAATACAATGGTTTGATGCATTCATGTTGCTCTGTAACAGTACAGATGTCAAATAATACAATGGTTTGATGCATTCATGTTGCTCTGTAACAGTACAGATGTCAAATAATACAATGGTTTGATGCATTCATGTTGCTCTGTAACAGTACAAATGTTAAATAATATAGTGGGTTGATGCATTCATGTTGCTCTGTAACAGTACAGATGTCAAATAATACAATGGTTTGATGCATTCATGTTGCTCTGTAACAGTACAGATGTCAAATAATACAATGGTTTGATGCATTCATGTTGCTCTGTAACAGTACAAATGTTAAATAATATAGTGGGTTGATGCATTCATGTTGCTCTGTAACAGTACAGATGTCAAATAATACAGTGGGTTGATGCATTCATGTTGCTCTGTAACAGTACAAATGTTAAATAATATAGTGGGTTGATGCATTCATGTTGCTCTGTAACAGAACAGACATCAGCTAATGCAGTGGAACAGTACAGAGGGCAAAAGGGAATAGACACCTGCTAGTCATGGCATTTACAACTGCCTACCTGGTTAAATAAAGGTGAAATAAAACAAATATCCTCATAGGTGACTCGCCACCTGTATTCAGTCTTCTGTAGCAACATTTGAAAGTGTTTTTTAGATTATATGAAAATAGAGACTCAGAGCTACAAAATTGTATGTCATACCCTGCAGTTGAGGAACAATGGGAAAGTAATTCTGCTTTGAAAGTTAACACCCTCTTAAGCTTTAGCCCCACCTATCTCGTTTCGCTCTTGAAGCACACACTTGGCGCTCTGGCCGATAATTTGTTTACCTCTGGATAACATGAAGACATGTTATCCCGAGTGGTGCAGTGGTCTAAGGCACTGCATCACAGTGGTAGCTGTGCCACTAGAGACTCTGGGTTTGAGTCCAGGCTCTGTGGCAGCCAGCTGTGACCAGGAGACCCATGGGGCGGCCAGCAATTGGTCCTCTGGGTTAGGAGAGGGTTTGGTCGGGGGGGATGTTCTTGTCACGTTGCTCACTAGTGACTCCTGTGGCAGGCCTAGCTATTACAGTGAACGAATACCATACTATTGTTTGAGGAGATTGCACAATTTTGAACATGAAAAGCAATGGTTCATTGGATCGTTCTAAAACATTGCACATACGCTGCTGTCATCTAGTGGCCAACATCTAAATTGCATCTGGGCTAGAATAATAGATTATGGCCTTTCTCTTGCATTTCAATGATGATAGTACAAAAAAATACAAAAGAACGGTCAGTGTTTTCTTTGTATTATCTTTTACCAGATCTATTGTGTAATATTCTCCTACATTCCTTTCACATTTCTACAAACTTCAAAGTGTTTCTTCAGAAATGGTATCAAGAATATGCATATCCAGGGCCTGAGATACAGGCAGTTAGATTTGGGTATGTAATTTTTTGCGAAAATGGGAAAAAAGGGGGCGGATCCTTAAAGGTTAACATTGACGGGGCTGCAGTGGAGCGGGTAGAGAGTTTCAAGTACCTTGGTGTCCACATCACCAACAAACTATCATGGGCCAAACACACAAAGACAGTCGTGAAGAGGGCACGACAACACCGTTTCCCCCTCAGGAGACTGAAAAGATTGCGTGGGTCCACAGATCCTCAAAAAGTTCTACAGCTGCACAATCGAGAGCATCCTGACCGGTTGGTTTGGCAACTGCTCGGCATTTCACCATAAGGCGCTACAGAGGGTAGTGCGTACGGCCTTGTACATCACTGGGGCCAAGCTTCCTGCCATTTAGGACCTATATACTAGGCAGTGACAGAGGAAAGCTCAAACAATTGTCAAAGACTCCAGTCACCCAAGTCATAGTCTGTTTTCTCTCAAGTGGTACCAGAGTGCCAAGTCTAGGACCAAAAGGCTCTTGAACAGATTCTACCTCCAAGCCATAAGTCTGCTGAACAATTAATAAAATGACCACCCAGACTATTTACATTGCCACCCCTTGACACTGCTGCTATTCACCGTTATTATCTATGCATAGTCCCTTCATCCCTTACCTACATGTACAAATTACTTCGACTAACCTGTACCCCCTCACACTGACTCGGTGCCGGTACCCCCTGTATATGGCCTCATTATTGTTATTTTATTGTGTTACTTTAAAAAAATGTTTCACTTTAGTTGATATGGTAGATATTTTCTTACCTCTTCTTGAACTGCACTGTTGGTTAAAGGCTTTTAAGTAAGCATTTCACGGTAAGGTGTTGTATGTGACGAATAAAGTTTGATTTGAAGTCATAGCAACTGGTTATGGTGGTCATCACCTCAGACTCCTATATGTGGATGCCTGTCAGATGCTGCTGCTTTCATTCATGATAACAATTCATATCAGATTAGACACATTTTACAGATGATCATTATATATATTAACATTTAATACGATTATTGTGGTGGATTGAGCGTAGCTGCTTACACTGTTTACCCTGAAGTTGATGTTGAGGAGCTTCTTGTTGATGTTCTTGTTGATGTATTTGAAAGATGCTTCCATGTTCTTGTCCATCAGCTATTGTGGTCGAAGCTTGAAACAGAACCAAGCATGTCTAGAACAGAACCGAGCATATCTGGAACAGAACCTGGCATGTCTAGAACAGAACCGAGCATATCTGGAACAGAACCTGGCATGTCTAGAACAGAACCTGGCATGTCTAGAACAGAACCGGGCATATCTAGAACAGAACCTGGCATGTCTAGAACAGAACCGGGCATGTCTGGAACAGAACCTGGCATGTCTAGAACAGAACCTGGCATGTCTGGAACAGAACCGAGCATGTCTGGAACAGAACCTGGCATGTCTGGAACAGAACCGGGCATGTCTGGAACAGAACCGGGCATATCTGGAACAGAACCTGGCATGTCTGGAACAGAACCGAGCATGTCTGGAACAGAACCTGGCATGTCTAGAACAGAACCTGGCATGTCTGGAACAGAACCGAGCATGTCTGGAACAGAACCTGGCATGTCTGGAACAGAACCGAGCATGTCTGGAACAGAACCGGGCATGTCTGGAACAGAACCTGGCATGTCTAGAACAGAACCTGGCATGTCTGGAACAGAACCTGGCATGTCTGGAACAGAACCGAGCATATCTGGAACAGAACCGGGCATGTCTGGAACAGAACCGAGCATGTCTGGAACAGAACCTGGCATGTCTAGAACAGAACCTGGCATGTCTGGAACAGAACCGAGCATGTCTGGAACAGAACCTGGCATGTCTGGAACAGAACCGGGCATGTCTGGAACAGAACCGGGCATGTCTGGAACAGAACCTGGCATGTCTGGAACAGAACCTGGCATGTCTGGAACAGAACCGAGCATGTCTGGAACAGAACCTGGCATGTCTGGAACAGAACCGGGCATGTCTGGAACAGAACCGAGCATGTCTGGAACAGAACCGGGGGGGTCATTTTGATGAATTCACTCATTTCAGGACATTAACTAAAACTTGTGTGTGAATTTAGTCTAATCTAATTTGCTTATTCGGTTCCTGACATGTAGTGCCTAAACAAATTTGCTTATTTTCCTCCTGTTCTAGATGTCAATAGTCGATGGAAGACAGGTTTAAACAGGTTAACATTTACAAGGGCACAGGGACAGATGGATTATCAGGACACATACTCAGAGCATGCGCTGACCAACTGGTAAGTGTCTTCACTGACATTTTCATCCTCTCCCTGAACGAGTCTGTAAGATCTACATGTTTCAAGCAGACCACCATAGTCCCTGTGCCCAAGAACACCAAGGTAACCTGCCTAAATGACTATTGCCCCGTAGCACTCACATCTGTAGCCATTAAATATTTGGAAAGGCTGGTCATGTCTCACATCAACACCATCATCCCAGAAACCCTAGACCCACTCTAATTCACATACCACCCATCAGATCCACAAATTAAGCAATCTCTATTGCATTCCACGCTGACCTTGCCACCTGGACAAAAGGAACACCTAAGTGAGAATGCTGGTCATCACGAAGCTAAGGACCCAGGGACTGAACACCTCTCTCTGCAACTGAATTCTGGACTTCCTGACGGGCCGTCCCCAGGTGGTGAGGGTAGACCACAATACACTGACCCTTAACATGGGGGCCCCTCAGTGGTGTGTGCTTAGTTCCCTCCTGTACTCCCTGTTCACTCATGACAGAGTGACCGCACACGACTCCAACACCATCATTAAGTTTGCTGACGGGACTACAGTGGTAGGCCTGATCACCGTCAGAGGGAGGAGGTCAGAGACCTGGCAGTGTGGTGCCAGGACAACAACCTCTTCCTCAACATCAGCAAGACAAAGGAGCTGACCGTGGACGAAAGGAAATTGAGGCCAAGCACATCGCCATACCAAGCGGTGATGCATCCAGTCAAGATGCTCTCAGTGGTGCAGCTGTAGATCTTTTTGAGGATCCGAGGGCCCATGCTGAATCTTTTCAGCCTCCTGAGGGGATTAGGCGATGTTGTGCCAATTGTGCGCCGCCCAATGGGACTCCAAATCACGGCCGGGGTGCAGACAGCCCAGTAACAACTTCGTGCATAATGCTGATTCAATTGTGGTCTCTATAACTAGGATCTAATCATGTTAGTACAGGCACTACAACAGGTTTGCCAGTGACAGGTGACAATAGCGTATCCTTTTTGAAAATAGATACAGTTTCATCTATTACCCCATTTGAGCTGTAGAGAGTGCTGTTCCATCCATCTCCACTAGATGTCACCCTATACCTGCTTGTGGTTGAGGTGATCAGCATGCTGCAGTACAGTATGGGCCTGTTTGGTTTCCCAGACCCAGATTGAAGCCTAGTCTATTCCTGAACTTGAAAAGTATACTCAAAGGAGAATCTCCATTTGAACTACCTTTACATTCCAGGAATATATAGACTTAACCTAGCCTGGTAACAGATGTGTCCGTGCTGTCTTGCTAACTCCTATGGTCATTGTCACATAGACTTGGAAAAACAGATCTGGGACCAGGCTTAACCTGGGTCTGGGAAACTGTCCATAGGATCTGAGAGTTCCATTGCATCAGCTCTTAGTGGCAGGCTTCCACCTCCACGTCTGTCCGTCCTCTCATTCCCAGGTACAGTAGGCTTTATAAACTCGCACAAAATGGCCCTCATCTCCTCAGACCTGAGAGCTGGGGATTCATTTGGTGTTTTAATTCTTACACATGAAATACAGAGAGCTCAATAGTTATTTCATTGTCTAGTTATAGACGTGTTTGTTTGGTAACACTATAATGACTTCATAACACAGTCATAAACTATTAAACAACACATTCACAAAATTTCAATTAATGTAGGAAAACAATTATTTCAAGACTTGAAAGCAATTTGAAAGCGCAATTCAAATCATTTCCTATATTTTGACACCTTGTCACATAAGTACAGTAATGTACAACACAAATGTTTCGGATTTCTGCCTGCGTACAGACTCTTTCCCTCCTGGCTCCAACCATACGGTCTTCATTAACAGGGCAAACAGCTCTGAGATACATAACAAACACAGCTATTTACAGATTAGACATAATGACTTACCAAGAGACAGACAAGCACACGAGAGAAAGTTCCAGCTATTTACAGATTAGACATAATGACTTACCAAGAGAAAGACAAGCACACTAGAGAAAGTTCCAGCTATTACAGATTAGACATAATGACTTACCAAGAGACAGACAAGCACACTAGAGAAAGTTCCAGCTATTTACAGATTAGACATAATGATTTACCAAGAGACAGACAAGCACACTAGAGAAAGTTCCAGCTATTTACAGAATAGACATAATGACTTACCAAGAGACAGACAAGCACACTAGAGAAGGTTCCAGCTATTTACAGATTAGACATAATGACTTACCAAGAGACAGACAAGCACACTAGAGAAGGTTCCAGCTATTTACAGATTTGACATAATGACTTACCAAGAGACAGACAAGCACACTAGAGAAAGTTCCAGCTATTACAGATTAGACATAATGACTTACCAAGAGCCAGACAAGCACACTAGAGAAAGTTCCAGCTATTTACAGAATAGACATAATGACTTACCAAGAGACAGACAAGCACACTAGAGAAAGTTCCAGCTATTACAGATTAGACATCATGACTTACCAAGAGCCAGACAAGCACACTATAGAAAGTTCCAGCTATTACAGATTAGACATAATAACTTACCAAGAGACAGACAAGCACACTAGAGAAGGTTCCAGCTATTACAGATTAGACATAATGACTTACCAAGAGACAGACAAGCACACTAGAGAAAGTTCCAGCTATTACAGATTAGACATAATGATTTACGAAGAGACAGACAAGCACACTAGAGAAAGTTCCAGCTATTTACAGATTAGACATAATGACTTACCAAGAGACAGACAAGCACACTAGAGAAAGTTCCAGCTATTACAGATTAGACATAATGATTTACCAAGAGACAGACAAGCACACTAGAGAAAGTTCCAGCTATTACAGATTAGACATAATGACTTACCAAGAGACAGACAAGCACACTAGAGAAGGTTCCAGCTATTTACAGATTAGACATAATGACTTACCAAGAGCCAGACAAGCACACTATAGAAAGTTCCAGCTATTACAGATTAGACATAATGACTTACCAAGAGACAGACAAGCACACTAGAGAAGGTTCCAGCTATTACAGATTAGACATAATGACTTACCAAGAGACAGACAAGCACACTAGAGAAAGTTCCAGCTATTACAGATTAGACATAATGATTTACCAAGAGACAGACAAGCACACTAGAGAAAGTTCCAGCTATTTACAGATTAGACATAATGACTTACCAAGAGACAGACAAGCACACTAGAGAAAGTTCCAGCTATTACAGATTAGACATAATGATTTACCAAGAGACAGACAAGCACACTAGAGAAAGTTCCAGCTATTACAGATTAGACATAATGACTTACCAAGAGACAGACAAGCACACTAGAGAAAGTTCCAGCTATTCGACAGCCATGTGTAATTTTCTGCTTTTCTGAACCAGATTCAACAAACTCTCAGCAGTCCTGGGGTCAAATAGTATTTGAAAGCATTTTCGTGTTTGTGTTTTGTAAAACAAAATACATGGTGTTTGTTTTAGCCTGCATGGAGTTCCAGATGCTTGGGGAATGCACTTTTAAGTCTATGCTCCTGGTTTCATTGCACCACACAAACTCAATCAAGGAAGCATACATTATTTGAATTTAAAAAAAATATTATTTGAACCCAGATCTTCACTCTCGGAGAGATAGCAGTAAGGAGGGATAAGGGGATTTTTCAGTGTGTGTTTATGTAATAAATCAACATCAACCACACTGAGCAGCAAACCAATGATTGACATCAATTAGAATCAGCCTGAATAGACTTGTGTTTGTTATTTTCACACAGTCTGAGGGAGCTAGACACCTTAACCAGGCTGTCTGGGGTAGTTCGGTGGAGGAAAAGAGGGGAGGTGGTGGGAAGAGGAGGGACCTGGGTGTTGGTTGGGGTTTAGGGTTGTGCTTGTTAGGTAGGGTTGGGAATGGGGTTGTACTTGAGGATGGGAATAGAGTTTGGTGTGGGACTGGGGTAAAGATGGCCGTATACTACCCAACCAAAACAGTTCGGTACAGTTCAAGCATATATTATGATGTCATTTTGTGATGTTTTTGTTCATTTTGGAGTTCGGTTAGGGTTTTGTCGGCTGTTTGTTGTTTTTTTCTCTAGGGCCAGCCGAAGTTTGAAAGCCGAAGCCCCTTCATCCGTGATTGGTCAACTGTAGGGGTGATGCGAGTTTCAGCCTCAACTTAAGTGTTTGACGGTAGGTTTAGGTTGTCTGTGGTTATTAGTTCTCACTGTTCCTTCGAGCTGTTATGATTTGCATGAGATATGTTTACGGGTCTCGTTTCCATCCCCCCTAGACTGCAGGGCCAAAGGGGTTCGTAACAGTTCGAATACAATAGAAAATACAACAACATAACCCATCCTTCAACAAACCCCATGCTTCATCTGCCGAACAAGCCAGCAGCAACATTTCCGGAGCAGCCTTTCCACCGACATCTCCACTGAGGCCCTTGTTTCTTTTCACACTGCCCAGAAAATAAGGTGGAAACTGAGCTGCACTTCCTAACCTTCTGCCAAATGTATGGATATATTACAGACATGGATTTCATATAAAGTATGTATGCAGGAACAAGGGAAATTAGATACAGAAAAAGTCACATTGATTCCAACATTCTATTATCAACATACCTGGATAAGGGCGCATGAGGTTCTCATGTAGGGGGAAGCTACATCTCCCAGGAAAGTTGAGGGCTTGGCGCTGTGGAACCCGGCAGGACAGCTGGCTGTAGTAAATCCAGGGTCTTCTGCAGCAGTTTGGACCCAAAATATATATAACAAATAACAAAATAACTATCTTGAAACACTCCACCATAGCTCTTTCGGCCGGAAACTTCTCCGTCTCCGTATCTCACATATTAAATGTGATGGTAGGTACATCAAACCTAGTAGATCCCTATTATATGTGTTGCTAGGTACATCAAACCTAGTAGATCCCTATTATATGTGTTGCTAGGTACATCAAACCTAGTAGATCCCTATTATATGTGTTGCTAGGTACATCAAACCTAGTAGATCCCTATTATATGTGTTGCTAGGTACATCAAACCTAGTAGATCCCTATTATATGTGTTGCTAGGTACATCAAACCTAGTAGATCCCTATTATATGTGTTGCTAGGTACATCAAACCTAGTAGATCCCTATTATATGTGTTGCTAGGTACATCAAATCTAGTAGATCCCTATTATATGTGTTGCTAGGTACATCAAACCTAGTAGATCCCTATTATATGTGTTTCTAGGTACATCAAACCTAGTAGATCCCTATTATATGTGTTTCTAGATACATCAAACCTAGTAGATCCCTATTATATGTGTTTCTAGGTACATCAAATCTAGTAGATCCCTATTATGTGTTTCTAGGTACATCAAATCTAGTAGATCCCTATTATATGTGTTGCTAGGTACATCAAACCTAGTAGATCCCTATTATATGTGTTTCTAGGTACATCAAACCTAGTAGATCCCTATTATATGTGTTTCTAGATACATCAAACCTAGTAGATCCCTATTATATGTGTTTCTAGGTACATCAAACCTAGTAGATCCCTATTATATGTGTTTCTAGGTACATCAAACCTAGTAGATCCCTATTATATGTGTTTCTAGATACATCAAACCTAGTAGATCCCTATTATATGTGTTTCTAGGTACATCAAATCTAGTAGATCCCTATTATATGTGTTTCTAGGTACATCAAATCTAGTAGATCCCTATTATATGTGTTTCTAGATACATCAAATCTAGTAGATCCCTATTATATGTGTTTCTAGGTACATCAAGTCTAGTAGATCCCTATTATGTGTTTCTAGGTAGATCAAACCTAGTAGATCCCTATTATGTGTTTCTAGGTACATCAAATCTAGTAGATCCCTATTATGTGTTTCTTGGTACATCAAATCTAGTAGGTTCCGGCAATTCGCACAAATTCACTTTTCTCGCCAGTCAAACATCTCTCTGTGTGTACTATGGAACTCCCGGCCATGATTGGGAGTCCCATAGGGCGGCGCACAATTGGCCTAGCGTCGTCCGGGTTTAGGGAGGGTTTTGCTAGGGTAGGCCGTCATTGTAAATAAGAATTTGTTCTTAACTGACTTGCCTAGTTAAATAAAGGATTAAATAAATTAAATAGATGCCAGGGGCGATACATAGAACTGCAGATCTCCCAGGTTTGAGCCATGTGGAGAAAAAAAGGTATAGCTACGTGCCTCCACCATTCACCTCCATATGTCATCATCACAGTAGAGGGCAGGCCAGAATAATTCATATCTGTTTTGAAATGTAAGAAACCCAATAGCACTTGTGAAAGATCAGCTTGTTCAGATCTGTGGCAGCATTACATGTTTGCTGGTTGAGTTCCTTTGAATCAAAATACACAGGTAGTGAGAAGATAGAGTACATGGTCTGAGCTGTCTGTCTGACTTTCTCCTCTCCTCTCCTCTTCTTTCCTCTTCTTTCCTCTCCTCTCCTCTACTTTCATCTCTTCTCCTCTCCTTTCATCTCCTCATCTCCTCTCCTTGCCTTCTCTCTTCTCCTCTCCTCTCCTTTCATCTCAAATCAAATGACATTTTATTTGTTACAAACACATGGTTAGCAGATGTTAATGTGAGTGTAGCGAAATGCTTGTGCTTCTAGTTCTGAAAATGCAGTAATAACCAACAAGTAATCTAACCTAACAATTTCACAACTACTAACCTTATACACACAAGTGTAAAGGGATGAAGAATGTGCACATAAAGATATATGAATGAGTGATGGTACAGAACGGCATAGGCAAGATACAGTAGATGGTATCGAGTACAGTATATACATATGCGATGAGTAATGTAGGGTGTGTAAACAGATTAAGTGGCATTGTTTAAAGTGGCTAGTGATACATTTTTTAAAAATACATTTTTCCATTATTAAAGTGGCTGGAGCTGAGTCAGTATGTTGGCAGCAGCCACTCAATGTTAGTGATGGCTGTTTAACAGTCTGATGGCCTTGAGATAGAAGCTGTTTTTCAGTCTCTCTGTCCCTGCTTTGATGCACCTGTACTGACCTCGCCTTCTGGATGATAGCAGGGTGAACAGGCAGTGGCTCAGGTGGTTGTTGTCCTTGATGATCTTTATGGCCTTCCTGTGACATCGGGTGGTGTTGGTGTCCTGGAGGGCAGGTAATTTGCCCCCGGTAGTGCGTTGTGCAGTCCACACTACCCTCTGGAGAGCCTTATGGTTGTGGGTGGAGCAGTTGCCATACCAGGCGGTGATACAGCCGGAAAGGATGCTCTCGATTGTGCATCTGTAGAAGTGTGTGAGTGCTTTTGGTGACAAGCCAAATTTCTTCAGCCTCCTTAGGTTGAATAGGCGCTGCTGCGCCTTCTTCACCACGCTGTCTGTGTGGGTGGACCAATTCAGTTTGTCCGTGATGTGTATGCCGAGGAACTTAAAACTTACTACCCTCTCCACTACTGTCCCGTCGATGTGGATAGGGGGGTGCTCCCTCTGCTGTTTCCTGAAGTCCACGATCATTTCCTTTGTTTTGTTGACGTTGAGTGTGAGGTTATTCTCCTGACACCACAATCCGAGGGCCCTCACCTCCTCCCTGTAGGCCGTCTCGTCGTTGTTTGTAATCAAGCCTACCACTGTAGTGTCGTCTGCAAACTTGATGATTGAGTTGGAGGTGTGCATGGCCACGCAGTCGTGGGTGAACAGGGAGTACAGGAGAGGGCTCAGAACGCACCCCTGTGGGTCCCCAGTGTTGAGGATCAGCGGGGTGGAGATGTTGTTACCTACCCTCACCACCTGGGGGCGGCCCATCAGGAAGTCCAGTACCCAGTTGCACAGGGCGGGGTCGAGACCCAGGGTCTCGAGCTTGATGACGAGTTTGGAGGGTACTATGTTATTAAATGCTGAACTGTAGTCGATGAACAGCATTCTCACATAGGTATTCCTCTTGTCCAGATGGGTTAGGGCAATGTGCAGTGTGGTTGCAATTGCGTCGTCTGTGGACCTATTGGGCGGTAAGCAAATTGGAGTGTGTCTCGGGTGTCAGGTAGGGTGGAGGTGATATGGTCCTTGACTAGTCTCCCAAAGCACTTCATGATGACGGAAGTGAGTGCTACGGGGCGGTAGTCGTTTAGCTCAGTTACCTTAGCTTTCTTGGGAACAGGAACAATGGTGGCCCTCTTGAAGCATGTGGGAACAGCAGACTGTGATAAGGATTAATTGAATATGTTTGTGAACACACCAGCCAGCTGGCCTGCGCATGCTCTGAGGACGCGGCTGGGGATGCCGTCTGGACCTGCAGCCTTATGAGGGTTAACACGTTTAAATGTTTTACTCACGTCAGCTGCAGTGAAGGAGAGTCCGCAGGTTTTGGTAGCGGGCCGTGTCAGTGGCACTGTATTGTCCTCAAAGCGAGCAAAGAAGTTGTTTAGTCTGTCTGGGAGCAAGACATCCTGGTCCGCGACGGGGCTGGTTTTCTTTTTGTAATATCCACCTCTCCTCTCCTTTCATTTCCTCTCCTCTCATCCTCTTGTCCTTTCCTCCTCTCATCCTCTCCACTCTTCCTCTCTCTTTTCTCCTGTCCTTTCATCTCGTCCTCCCCTCTCCTCTCCTCTCATCCTCTCATCCTCTTGTCCTTTCCTCCTCTCCTCCTTTCCGCTCATCCTCTCCTCCTCTCTTCTCCTCCTGTCTTCTCCTCTTCTTTTTGCTATCTCTGCATAATAGCAGTACTGTATCTGGGATCCCCCTTCCACAGCTCTCAGTGAGTTTAGCCCCCTGGCCATGACATATTTTTGCTTGTCAGAGTGTATAATTATTATGGATATGACTGCTTCTACATATGGATAAGGAGTTGAATGAGAACACAATCCCTTTGGCACGTTGGAACTTGCTTCTGAGCCCAATAGTAGTCACAGCATAAGACAAAGGACTACTTGAAGCTGGAGGGAAAGTGACTTGAGAATTCACTCAGACACATAAAACAAACAAAAACAAGTAGGGGTGATTTCAAAGCACTTGTTTAAGATATGCTTTGTCTTCAGTTAGAAAGACTGGAGCAGAAAACTGAGATGGTTGCATGTCTCTGCTCAGAGCAAGACACTGAGATTGATCCCTGAGGAAAACTGGCTGATGCTCTTAGTAAATACAATCTACATTCCACTGTGAGTTTAACTTTGTATTTACTAAGAGCATCAGTCAGTTTTCCTCAGGGATCAAAGTTAAACTCACAGTGGAATGTAGTACCTAGAGAGAGACTTTCCCATGCCAATGAAGGCTGTTTGAAATTGAGAGAGAAAGAGAGACCCCAGGGCTGTGTGATTAGACAGGGATGCAGTTTTAGCCCCATCCTCTTCAACACACACACACACACACACACACACACACACACACACACACACACACACACACACACACACACACACACACAGACACACACACACACACACACACACACACACACACACACACACACACACACACACACACACACACACACACACACACACACACACACACACACACACACACACACACACACACATATACATACTGTATATATATATATAAATGAATTAGCAAGGTTACTAGAACAGTCTGCAGAACCCGGTCTCACCCTACTAGAATCAAATGTCTTCTGTTTGCTGATCATCTGGTGCTTCTCTCCCTAATCAAGGAGGGCCAACAGCAGCACCTATATATTCTGCACAGATTCTGTCAGACCTGGGCCCAAACAGTAATTAATGACAAAAATAATGAGGTTCCAAAAAAGGTCCAGTTGCCAGGAACACAAATACAAATTCCATCTAGACACCGTTGCCCTAGAGCACACAAAAAACGACACATACCTCGGCCTGAACATCAGCACAACAGGTAACTTCCAAAAGCTGTGAACGATCTGAGAGACAAGACAAGAAGGGGCATCTGTGCCATCAAAAGGAACAAATTGGACATCCCAATTAGGATCTGGCTAGAAATAATTTATGGTTGAGGTATGTGGTCCGCTCACCAACCAATAATTTACAAAATGGGACAAACACCAAATTGAGACACTGCACGCAGAATTCTTCAAAAGCATCCCCCGTGTACAACATTAAACACCAAATAATGCATGCAGAGCAGAGTTAGGCTGATACCCGCTAATTATCCAAATCCAGAAAAGAGACGTTTAATTCTATAACCACCTAAAAGGAAGTGATTCCCAAACCTTCCATAACAAAGCCATCACCTACAGAGAGATGAACATGGAGAAAAGTCCCCTAAGCAAGCTGGTCCTGGGGCTCTGTTCACGAACACAAACAGACCCCACAGAGCCCCAGGACAGCAGCACAATTAGACCCAACCAAATCATGAGAAAACAACAATATTATTATTTGACACATTGGAAAGGATTAACAAAAAAACTGTGCAAACTAGAATGCCATTTGGCTATTTTGCCACAAGAAAAGTGCAACTAGTGAAGAACAAGCACCAGTGTGAATATAACATATTTATTTTCCTTTTAATGTATACTGTTAATTTATCATTGTTTATTTCAATTGTATTTATTATCTATTTCACTTGCTTGAGAGAGAATTACCGACCCCCCTCCCTTCCTATACCTCTCAGAGTGTTCAGTATTCAGGCTTTTGCTCCACAGTGAGGTGCTAATTACTGACTCCGGGGGGAGGCAGATGTTATGGAGACGTGACAAGGAGAAGCAGCACTATGTCCAATCGCTGTGCCAACCACTCAGCTCATTTAGCCAGCATTATGTCCAATCGCTGTGCCAACCACTCAGCTCATTTAGCCAGCATTATGTCCAATCGCTGTGCCAACCACTCAGCTCATTTAGCCAGCATCATGTCCAATCGCTGTGCCAACCACTCAGCTCATTTAGCCAGCATCATGTCCAATCGCTGTGCCAACCACTCAGCTCATTTAGCCAGCATCATGTCCAATCGCTGTGCCAACCACTCAGCTCATTTAGCCAGCATCATGTCCAATCGCTGTGCCAACCACTCAGCTCATTTAGCCAGCATCATGTCCAATCGCTGTGCCAACCACTCAGCTGACAGGGCAGGGTGATGAAAATTATGCCAGTCTGGCATTTAGCCAGCATAATGTACCTTTATTTATTAACTAGGCAAGTCAGTTAAGAACAACTTCTTATTTTCAAGGGGCAGAACGACAGATTTGTACCTTGTCAGCTTTGGGATTTGAACTTGCAACCTTCCGGTTACTAGTCCAACGCTCTAACCACTAGGCTACCCTGCCGCCTCATTATGTCCAATCGCTGTGCCAACCACTCAGCTCATTTAGCCAGCATTATGTCTAATCGCAGTGCCAACCACTCAGCTGACAGGGCAGGGTGATGAAAATTATGCCAGTCTGGCAGATCATCATAGGGCTAAGGGCGACGGGAGGGCCTGGGGGAGAAACAGGGGGTGATTAGGGCATGTAGACTAGACAGTTTAGTCCGTTACCTGGACTCAACACATGTCTGGGAACGTGTTGGCCTGCTACTGTAGTTGTAGGTCAGCCCAGTCCACAATATGAGGGATATTACATTTTCAGATTCACATTATAAACTGTGAAATCTCTGAGATGACAGGCCTTCATTTGGAAACACTACTGTATTAATCTGAAACTATTCCTTCGCTCCTGTTTTTAGTTATACTCTCATACAGTCCTGTTGTTCCCACGCCTCTGACCTGGAGTCTCTAGAACCTGTCTCATACATTCCTGTGTGTCCCACGCCTCTGACCTGGAGTCTCTAGAACCTGTCTCATACATTCCTGTATGTCCCACTCCTCTGACCTGGAGTCTCTAAAACCCGTCTCATACATTCCTGTATGTCCCACTCCTCTGACCTGGAGTCTCTAGAACCTGTCTCATACATTCCTGTATGTCCCACTCCTCTGACCTGGAGTCTCTAGAACCTGTCTCATGCATTCCTGTATGTCCCACGCCTCTGACCTGGAGTCTCTAAAACCCGTCTCATACATTCCTGTATGTCCCACTCCTCTGACCTGGAGTCTCTAGAACCTGTCTCATACATTCCTGTATGTCCCACGCCTCTGACCTGGAGTCTCTAAAACCCGTCTCATACATTCCTGTATGTCCTAGGGTAGGGGGCAGCATTCGGAATTTTGGATGAAAAGCGTGCCCAAATTAAACTGCCTGCTACTCAGGCCCAGAAGATAGGATATGCATATAATTAGTCAATTTGGATAGAAAACGCTCAAGTTTCCAAAACTGTTAAAATAAAATATAATTTTATAATAAAATATTTTTTGTTTTGTAGTTTTCTATTCAATGCCATTACAGTATCCATTGACTTAGGACTCAAATTGCAGTTCATATGCCTTCCACTAGATGTCAACAGTCTTTAGAAAGTGTTTCAGGCTTGTATTCTGAATAATGAGGGAGTAAGAGCAGTCTGAATGAGTGGACCCTGCAGTGTCACAGAGCTTTTTCTTGCGTGCGACCGAGAGAGTACCTTTCTTGTTTACCTTTTATATTGACGACGTTATTGTCCGGTTGACATATTATTAATTATTTAGGCTAAAAACAACCTGAGGATTGAATGTAAACATCGTTTCTATGAACTCTGCGGATACAAATTGGATTTTTATGTCTGTATTTGAGCCTGCGGATTACTGAAGAAAACGTTCAAACAAAACGGAGGTTTTTGGATATAAAGAGAGACTTTATCGAACAAAACAAACATTTATTGAGTAAATGAATGTCTTCTGAGTGCAACCATATGAAAATCATCATAGGCAAGTGATTAATTTTATCTCTATTTCTGACTTTTGTAACTCTTCTCCTTGGCTGGTGACTGTTTGTAAGGGAAGACCCCCCTGTATTGGACAAAAATTAATGGGAAGTCATTGGCATCGGACAAACCATATACACATTGTCCAATACCACCCAATTCGGCGTTGATTCATGCAAAGTGTATTGCAAATGCCATGTGGCAATTGCCAGTTGTAACACTTAAAAAATTCAACAGGTGGCGAATCCGCTCCACCATGGTTTTTCATATTGGAAATATAACCCAAGTCAACGTCCAAAAGCAAAATTTTGAAAAAATGAATTTTTTGTCAAAAACTTATCACCCCTTAAAAAAGTGCTTTCTGGAACGTTTTTCGAAATTCTTTCGATTTTTTTTGTCAATTACACATGTGTAAGAACTGTATGAATATACTTTTGTCCAATTTTATTATCATCATTTTTTATTTTTTTTTACATGCGCATAAGGAATATGTTTTGTCCATTTTCAATATAATTTCATAGGAAGTCAAAAGTCAAAAATGTCAAAATTTTGTAAAAACGTCACACACCCTTAAAAAGTGCTTTCTGGACTGTTTTTCTAAATTCTTTCGAATTTTGTGTCAATTACACACGTATAAGAACTGTATCAACATACCTTAGTTGTATTTTATTATCATTATTATTATTTATTTTTTTTTACATGCGCATAAGGAATATGTTTTGTCCATTTTCAATATAATTTCATAGGAAGTCAAAAGTCAAAGTCAAAAATCACTTTTTTTGGGGCCAAATGCCATAAGAAATTTGACATGCTCAAAAATCCTGCAGAAATGCAAAATTGACTGGCCTGATGAACACAGGATGGCCGAGCAGTGATAGTTGTACCTTTCCATCACTCGTTGTGTTGATTTCATCATGTCCATTTGGTGATGTTTTTTCACTATAGAATCATATTGCACGTGCACGTGCATTTGCAATATGTTTCAATGGGCATTTACCATATGAAATTTGACATGCTCAAAAGTGCAAAATTGACTGGCCTGATGAACACAGGATGGCCGAGCAGTGATAGTTGTACCTTTCCATCACTCGTTGTGTTGATTTCATCATGTCCATTTGGTGATGTTTTTTCACTATAGAATCATATTGCAAATGCACGTGCATTGCACCTAGTCTTGTTTCTCTGAGACTTTTCTAAATGTCGTCATTTTCGTAATGGTCTAAATGAATTGAAGTCATTGCAAATGTACGAGGCTGTTTCTCGGTCCGAGAACCTTCTAGAGCCACCTAACTCACCACACACTATCGACCTGAGGTCTAGAACAGGTTTCTAAAGTTTCGGAACTCTAGGTCTGACGGTTCTTTTTTAGCTCGAACAAAGCTAACTATTGCACGCACTGTCAGTCTCTACACACCCCAATACGTCCCTCCTTACAAGTTGTGTGTCTGTGTGATTTAGTTTTCCCTTGAAATGTTATGGGAAAAATGACTGATTTACAGTTCATGGGGGTTGCCTAATCACACATATGAAGTTTTTAACCCCTCGAAACAGCCCCTGAGACACGAATTATGGCACTTCCGGTTGGCACAGGAAGCTATAAGTCAACACATATCCTCACTGGGGTATGCTTTTACAGAATCCTGAGTTTTAAGTCTTTACATTAAGAATTGACTGATTAACACAGGGTTGAATGCACTATGTCTATCAAACTGTAGGCAGGGTATGGATATACACTTTTAGGGTGATTTTAACCACTTCCGGTTGGTCCAGGAAGCTTAGAATCAACACAGGTAGACCTCATACTGGCCTGATGAACTGTTACCAAAGACAGGTTCATACGGCATTCATAACCCATATAGGCTTCAGGTTGAATTTAGGGGTGCAGGCAATGTATTCCTATGGGGAGAGAAGTCAATGCAAACACTTTGAAGGAAACACCTTCTTTTAACTATTAAGGGTTAATGCCACACGGTCAACGTTAGGCTTGCACGGATCGGGAGGACCTTAGGAACGTACCTGAGGTCGAATTGTGCTTCTCACCCTAACGGTTCTCTCACTGTCACCCAAAAGCAAATGACGTTGTGGGGCAGGCTTCATTTTGGGCCTACTTTTCTAATGGTCGCTGCGCTTAGACCGAGCGAGCTACGGTAAAGCGGGATATCTCGTTGAACTCGGCACGGCCTAGAGATTATGTTTGTGCCTTTGCCTGCTCTCTGTGTCTTTGAGCACCGCACTTTTTAACTCCATCCTTGCTGTGTGTGCGTGTGAGAGCTTTTCTTTGACATCTGTTGGGAGAAATGACTGATTTACAGTTCATGAGGGTTACCTAGTCACACATATGAAGTTTAGGAAAGATGTGACTTTTTTAACCCTTCAAAACAGACAGTGTGACCCAATTAAAGGCACTTCTTTGTAAAACGGAAACCGAATGTCCGACAAAGTTAATTTGATGACTTCCTGGTAGGTCCGGCCCTGCCGCTCGGCCCGACGCTGTCCGTGAATTTTACAAACGATTTCGGACTTCTAGTAAGGGACCGTACATTTGCAATATGGACTTTCTCACTAACCATACAGCAACTGCCGAAATCTTCCCTTAAGGTATGTAATGATTTGTCTGCTGGGCGATGTTCTCAAATAATCATGAGGTATGCTTTCGCCGTAAAGCATTTTTGAAATCTGACACTGTGGTTGGATTTACAAGAAGTTCATCTTTAAACCTATGTAAAATACTTGTATGTTTTCTGAATTTTTATAATGAGTATTTCTGTATTTGAATTTGGCGCTCTGCAATTTCACTCTACTCAGCAAATTGGATGCAGTCTATCACAGTCCCTCCGTTTTGTCACCAAAGCTCCATATACTACCAACCACTGCGACCTGTATGCTTTTGTTGACTGGCCCTCGCTTCATATTCGTTGCCAAACCCACTGGCTCCAGGTCATCTACAGGTTTTTGCTAGGTAAAGCCCCGCCTTATCTCAGCTCACTGGTCACCATAGCAGCACCACCTGTAGCACGCGCTCCAGCAGGTATATTTCACTGGTCACCCCCAAAGCCAATTCATCATTTGGCCGCCTTTCCTTCTAGTTCTCGGCTGCCAATGACTGGAACGAACTGCAAAAATCACTGAAGCTGGAGACTCATATCTCCCTCACTAACTTCAAGCATCAGCTGTCAGAGCAGCTTACAGATCATTGCACCTATATATAGCCCATCTGTAAATAGCCCACCCAACTAACTCATCCCCATATTGTTTTTTCTTTCTTTTTCTCCTTTGTACCCCAGTATCTCTACTTGCTCATTAATCTTCTGCACATCTATCACTCCAGTGTTTAATTGCTATATTGTAATTATTTCAGCACTATGGCCTATTTATTTCCTACCGTCCCTAATCTTAATTATTTTTCACACACTGTATATAGACTTTTCTATTGCATTATTAACTGTACATTTCTTTATTCTATGTGTTACTCTGTGTTGTTGTTTTGGTCACACTGTAATTTATCTTGGCCTGGTCGCAATTGTAAATGAGAACTTGTTCTCAACTGGCCTACCTGGTTAAATAAAGGTGTTCTCAACTGGCCTACCTGGTTAAATAAAGGTGTTCTCAACTGGCCTACCTAGTTAAATAAAGGTGTTCTCAACTGGCCTACCTGGTTAAATAAAGGTGAAATTAAAAATACAAAAAAATAATAAAGGTTCAATTTCAAAATGAGGTAGTGGATCATTAGTTTTCCTTTTGTCATCTCGGTCATTACATACTACAGAGAGCTATTTATAATCTGTCAGAAATGTCCACATCATCTAGTCCATCTCAGTCATTACATACTATAGAGGGCTATTTATAACGTGTGAGAAGTGTCCACATCATCTAGTCCATCTCATTCATTACATACTATAGAGAGCTATTTATAACGTCTCAGCTGATGTTTTTTAGGTGGGTTTTTTTTTGTTCATAGATTTTGTAGATTTTGTCATGTTTGAGTCACTTAAACATCACAAAAATTGACATTTGACAAAATGTGGAGAATTACAAGAAATTGAGCTTTAAAAGAGCAAGATGTTTGCAGCCCCTCGTGTCAAAATGTAGAGAATTACAGGAGAACGAGCTTTAAAACAGCAACATTTTCTCTCCACCAAGAAGAGGGGTGTGAACAGTTTGTGTCATGAACCGTGCTTGTGCCCATAGAAATAGATGCACAGATGTTCCCCACTGCTGGAAGGGGGGCCTGAGTGAAAAAGTTTGGTAAACCCTGCTCTGGGGTAGCGCCATGGTGTAGCCGGAGGACAGCTAACTTCCATCCTCTTCTGGCTACATTGACTTCAATATAAACCATCCCCCTACATAGACTTACACAGTAATTATGACAACTTCTGGAAGACGTCCTCTAACCTACAGTATCAGAGGTCTTGTTGTCCATCCAATCAAAGGATGAGAGAATAATTCTACTGAAATCATAAGCTACAGCTAGCTAGCACTGCGGGGCATAAAATGTGGTGGGTAGTTGACTCAAAGAGGGAGAAAGACAACAGTTGGAACAGTTTTGAAAAAAATCATAAAAAAATCTAGGACTAGCAGCAGCATTTCGTTGTATTTTTTTCTTCTTAGTTTACCTTTCACTTACTTAGCTAATTCAGTTATTTTAACCTACTCAAGGACCTGACTAAAACAGAGAGGGGGGAATGCTTTTATGTTAGCGAGCTGGCTAAGGCTATCCGACACGGCAACTCTTCCAAGCTTCCTGTTTTATAAATGTATTGCCACCGAGGCCCGCTGGTGTAACTGCTGGATTGGATTGTGGGTTTACTAACGTGTTAGTTAGATCTAGTTTGTTGACCATAAGGTTAATGTTGTAACAAGGATGTAGGCTATGTAGCGGTTAGCGGTTATGTTATGAAGGTTTGGCTTGGAGAGGTTTTTTGCGCCTGCTCACAGACAGCTGTTGTTGTTCACTGAAGTCCACAAGTGGAAAGAAAAGGTGAGAGAAAGAGAGCACATACAGTAGTTGCTAGAAGGAATTATCCAACAAGCAAAGGGATGATGCTGTATGTGGCTGCTATGAAAGTGAATTGTGTGTGTGGGTGATCAGGAGTGACTCTCCCCATCTCTTTCTTTGTCTCTATTTGTCTCTCCCCATCTCTCTTTCTTTGTCTCTATTTGTCTCTATTTGTCTCTCCCCATCTCTCTTTCTTTGTCTCTATTTGTCTCTCCCCATCTCTCTTTATTTGTCTCTCCCCATCTCTCATTTGTCTCTCATTTATTTGTCTCTCCCCATCTCTCTTTATTTGTCTCTCCCCATCTCTCTTTATTTGTCTCTCCCCCCCATCTCTCTTTATTTGTCTCTCCCCATCCCTCTTTATTTGTCTCTCCCCATCTCTCTTTATTTGTCTCTCCCCATCTCTCTTTATTTGTCTCTCCCCATGCCTCTCTTTATTTGTCTCTCCCCATCTCTCTTTATTTGCCTCTCCCCATCTCTCTTTATTTGCCTCTCCCCATCTCTCTCTATTTGTCTCTATTTGTCTCTATTTGTCTCTATTTGTCTCTATTTCTCTCTCTCTCTCTCTCTCTCTCTCTCTCTCTCTCTCTCTCTCTCTCTCCCCTCTCTCTCTCTCTCCCTACTGTATTTCTTTCCTCTCTGTTCCTTTCCCTTCTTAAGTAGACTGCCAAGAGGCTTCTGCCCATCATTCCGCTGTCTGTAGAAATATGAGAAGAACAGACTTAGAAAAATACCCATAAAAATAACTCAGTGCTGTAAATAGTAAGTGAATACTTCATGTTTAGCAAACTAACTACTCCTGAAATAGTATCAGGAAAGTACAGCCCACTTGGTCGTTATCGTAGTCGACTATCTTTGACATATTTTTCTTTAATTTTATTAATGAGGTGGTAAATAAGTCCAAAGTGAAAAGAATGAAAATTGTTCACAGACAGAGACGTCTCGTATTGGTGACCAGTCAGCTCTCTGACAACCTCTCAGCTGGTTGTTACAGATTAAGGCAGAATTCCAAATGGTATCCTATTCCCCGCATAGTGCACAACTTGAGACCAGAGCTCTATGGGGAATAGGGTGCAGTAGTGCACTACTTTTGACCAGAGTCCTATGGGGAACAGGGTGCCATAGCACACTACTTTTGAGCAGAGTCCTATGGGGAATAGGGTGCCATAGCTCACTACTTTTGAGCAGAGTCCTATGGGGAATAGGGCGCTATAGGGCACTACTTTGACCAGAGTCCTATGGGGTATAGGGCGCTATAGGGCACTACTTTGACCAGAGTCCTATGGGGTATAGGGCGCTATAGGGCACTACTTTGACCAGAGTCCTATGGGTATAGGGCGCTATAGGGCACTACTTTGACCAGAGTCCTATGGGGTATAGGGCACTACTTTGACCAGAGTCCTATGGGGTATAGGGCACTACTTTGACCAGAGTCCTATGGGGTATAGGGCACTACTTTGACCAGAGTCCTATGGGGTATAGGGCACTACTTTGACCAGAGTCCTATGGGGTATAGGGCACTACTTTGACCAGAGTCCTATGGGGTATAGGGCACTACTTTGACCAGAGTCCTATGGGGTATAGGGCACTACTTTGACCAGAGTCCTATGGGGTATAGGGCACTACTTTGACCAGAGTCCTATGGGGTATAGGGCACTACTTTGACCAGAGTCCTATGGGGTATAGGGTGCCAGTTGGGATGAAACCCTAAATAACAGGTGGTTTAATTTGCACATTTTCCTTCCTATTATTTCTGCTTCGTTTCATGCTGCTGCCTCTGTAATGTACTCCGCCTTCACTTCAACAAACCTGGGTTCAGATAACATTTGAAACCATTTCAAGTACTTTTTCTGGCCGTGATTTTTGCTTTCTTGGCACAACGGAACCAATATAAATGCCTCAAAAGTGTAACACCTCTGCACATTTCAAACTCCAGGCAGGCTGGCGCAAACGTTCAACGTATTTGAAATGATTTCAGTTGGTATGTGAACCCAAGTCTGGTAGCTACTCTGCTTCAGCAATGCAAAATACCCTGAGTAATGTGATGCTGTTTAACACATATTTGGATCCTGGAGAAGGAATAGTTAGTGCGTGATGCCTGCTTGCCTGTGCTCGTCTAGTCTGTAACTACTGGTCTACTGCTGTTTTGTGGGTCATGGTTACTCTGGGTCAGTGATTGTGTGAGGCTAGAGGATTACCATAAAACATTTGCTTCAATTTAGCCCCAATAATAGCTTTGCAAACCCACAGGCTACCCTAATACCACACTCAAATCACTGTCTTGACCAATTTGTCTTATTGTTATGGCATTTTATTTTAAGGCTTGTCTGGACTTATGGTTGTCTTTTCCTTTTTTGATGTTACGATTTTATTAACATGCAATTAAAAATGAACTACTGTACCCAGACATAGGGAACATTGTGGAATTCTATTCCAGGCAAATTTCCGGAATTCCAGAAAAGTAATTATGGAGTTTGCTTTGCAAGCATCAGCTGACTGGTATTGTGTGGTATAGTGTGAAAGGGGGTGGAGAGAGAGAATGTCAAAGAGGGGGAGGAGAGAAGAAAGATGAGAGGGAGAAAAGATAGAGGAGTAGAGAGGAGGGAGCAAGAGAGAGGAGTGGAGAGAGAGGGAGAGAATAAAAGTGACTGGGGATAGGTGAAAGCAGAGTGAAGGGAAGGAGAGAGGTGAGAGTGAAGGGAAGGAGAGAGGTGAGAGAGATGGGAGGAAAAGTAAATGGTAAGTGATAGGAGGGGGAGATAAAAAATGAAGAGTGAGGAGAGGGAGAGTGAAAGGAGAGAAGTTAATAAGAGAGGGGAAGGAGAGAAGTTAATAAGAGAGGGGAAGGAGAGAAGTTAATAAGAGAGGGGAAGGAGAGAAGTTAATAAGAGAGGGGAAGGAGAGAGGTTAATAAGAGAGGGGAAGGAGATAAGTTAATAAGATAGGGGAAGGAGAGAGGTTAATAAGAGAGAAGGGAAGGAAGAGAGAGGTTAATAAGAGAAGGGAAGGAGAGAGGTTAATACGAGAGGGAAAGAGAGGGGAAGGAGAGAGGTTAATAAGAGAGGGAAGGAGAGAGGTTAATAAGAGAGGGGAAGGAGAGAGGTTAATAAGAGAGGGGAAGGAGAGAGGTTAATAAGAGAGGGGAAGGAGAGGTTAATAAGAGAGGGGAAGGAGAGAGGTTAATAAGAGAGGGAAGGAGAGAGGTTAATAAGAGAAGGGAAGGAGAGAGGTTAATAAGAGAGGGGAAGGGGAGAGGTTAATAAGAGAGGGAAGGAGAGAAGTTAATATGAGAGGGGAAGGAGAGAGGTTAATAAGAGAGGGGAAGGAGAGAGATTAATAAGAGAGGGGAAGGAGAGAGGTTAATAAGAGAGGGGAAGGAGAGAGGTTAATAAGAGAGGGGAAGGAGAGAGGTTAATAAGAGAGGGGAAGGAGAGAGGTTAATAAGAGAAGGGAAGGAGAGAGGTTAATAAGAGAGGGGAAGGAGAGAGGTTAATAAGAGAAGGGAAGGAGAGAGGTTAATAAGAGAGGGGAAGGAGAGAGGTTAATAAGAGAGGGGAAGGAGAGAGGTTAATAAGAGAGGGGAAGGAGAGAGGTTAATAAGAGAGGGGAAGGAGAGAGGTTAATAAGAGAGGGGAAGGAGAGAGGTTAATAAGAGAGGGGAAGGAGAGAGGTTAATAAGAGAAGGGAAGGAGAGAGGTTAATAAGAGAGGGGAAGGGGAGAGGGGAAGGAGAGAGGTTAATAAGAGAAGTGAAGGAGAGAGGTTAATACGAGAGGGGAAGGAGAGAGGGGAAGGAGAGAGGTTAATAAGAGAGGGGAAGAGAGAGGTTAATAAGAGAGGGGAAGGAGAGAGGTTAATAAGAGAGGGGAAGGAGAGAGGTTAATAAGAGAGGGAAGGAGAGAGGTTAATAAGAGAGGGGAAGGAGAGAGGTTAATAAGAGAAGGGAAGGAGAGAGGTTAATAAGAGAAGGGAAGGAGAGAGGTTAATACGAGAGGGGAAGGAGAGAGATTAATAAGAGAAGGGAAGGAGAGAGGTTAATTAGAGAAGGAAGAGAGAGATTAATAAGAGAGGGGAAGGAGAGAGGATTAATAAAGAAGGGAAGAGAGAGAGGTTAATTAGGAAGGGAAGAGAGATTAATAAGAGAGGGGAAGGAGAGAGATTAATAAGAGAAGGGAAGGAGAGAGGTTAATTAGAGAAGGGAAGGAGAGAGGTTAATAAGAGAGGGGAAGGAGAGAGGTTAATAAGAGAGGGGAAGGAGAGAGGTTAATAAGAGAGGGGAAGGAGAGAGGTTAATAAGAGAGGGGAAGGAGAGAGGTTAATAAGAGAGGGGGGAGAGGGGAAGGAGAGAGGTTAATAAGAGAGGGAAGGAGAGAGGTTAATAAGAGGGGAAGGAGAGAGATTAATAAGAGGAAGGAGAGAGGTTAATAAGAGAAGGGAAGGAGAGAGGTTAATAAGAGAGGGGAAGGAGAGAGGTTAATAAGAGAAGGGAAGGAGAGAGGTTAATAAGAGAGGGGAAGGAGAGAGGTTAATAAGAGAGGGGAAGGAGAGAGGTTAATAAGAGAGGGGAAGGAGAGAGGTTAATAAGAGAGGGGAAGGAGAGAGGTTAATAAGAGAGGGGAAGGGGAGAGGGGAAGGAGAGAGGTTAATAAGAGAGGGGAAGGAGAGAGGTTAATAAGAGAGGGGAAGGAGAGAGGTTAATAAGAGAGGGGAAGGAGAGAGGTTAATAAGAGAAGGGAAGGAGAGAGGTTAATAAGAGAAGGGAAGGAGAGAGGTTAATAAGAGAAGGGAAGGAGAGAGGTTAATAAGAGAGGGGAAGGAGAGAGGTTAATAAGAGAGGGAAGGAGAGAGGTTAATAAGAGAGGGAAGGAGAGAGATTAATAAGAGAAGGGAAGGAGAGAAGTTAATAAGAGAGGGGAAGGAGAGAGGTTAATAAGAGAAGGGAAGGAGAGAGGTTAATAAGAGAAGGGAAGGAGAGAGGTTAATAAGAGAGGGGAAGGAGAGAGGTTAATAAGAGAGGGGAAGGAGAGAGGTTAATAAGAGAGGGGAAGGAGAGAGGTTAATAAGAGAGGGGAAGGAGAGAGGTTAATAAGAGAGGGGAAGGAGAGAGGTTAATAAGAGAAGGGAAGGAGAGAGGTTAATAAGAGAGGGGAAGGAGAGAGGTTAATAAGAGAAGGGAAGGAGAGAGGTTAATAAGAGAGGGGAAGGAGAGAGGTTAATAAGAGAGGGGAAGGAGAGAGGTTAATAAGAGAGGGGAAGGAGAGAGGTTAATAAGAGAGGGGAAGGAGAGAGGTTAATAAGAGAGGGGAAGGAGGTTAATAAGAGAAGGGAAGGAGAGAGGTTAATAAGAGAAGGGAAGGAGAGAGGTTAATAAGAGAGGGGAAGGAGAGAGGTTAATAAGAGAGGGGAAGGAGAGAGGTTAATAAGAGAGGGGAAGGAGAGAGGTTAATAAGAGAGGGAAGGAGAGAGGTTAATAAGAGAGGGGAAGGAGAGAGGTTAATAAGAGAGGGGAAGGAGAGAGGTTAATAAGAGAGGGGAAGGAGAGAGGTTAATAAGAGAGGGGAAGGAGAGAGGTTAATAAGAGAAGGGAAGGAGAGAGGTTAATAAGAGAGGGGAAGGAGAGAGGTTAATAAGAGAAGTGAAAGAGAGAGGTTAATAAGGGGAAGGGGAAGGAAGGAGAGAGGTTAATAAGAGAAGTGAAGGAGAGAGGTTAATAAGAGAGGGGAAGGAGAGAGGTTAATACGAGAGGGGAAGGGGAGAGGGGAAGGAGAGAGGTTAATAAGAGAAGGGAAGGAGAGAGGTTAATAAGAGAAGGGAAGGAGAGAGGTTAATAAGAAGGGGAAGGGGAGAGGGGAAGGAGAGAGGTTAATAAGAGAAGTGAAGGAGAGAGGTTAATACGAGAGGGGAATGAGAGAGGGGAAGGAGAGAGGTTAATAAGAGAGGGGAAGGAGAGAGGTTAATAAGAGAGGGGAAGGAGAGAGGTTAATAAGAGGGGAAGGGGAGAGGGAAGAGAGAGGTTAATAAGAGAAGTGAAGGAGAGAGGTTAATACGAAGGGGAATGAGAGAGGGGAAGGAGAGAGGTTAATAAGAGAGGGGAAGGAGAGAGGTTAATAAGAGAGGGGAAGGAGAGAGGTTAATAAGAAGAGAGAGGGGAAGGAGAGAGGTTAATAAGAGAGGGGACGGAGAGAGGTTAATAAGAGAGGGGAAGGAGAGAGGTTAATAAGAGAGGGAAGGAGAGAGGTTAATAAGAGAGGGGAAGGAGAGAGGTTAATAAGAGAGGGAGGAGAGAGGTTAATAAGAGAGGGAAGGAGAGAGGTTAATAAGAGAGGGGACGGAGAGAGGTTAATAAGAGAAGGGAAGGAGAGAGGTTAATAAGAGAGGGAAGGAGAGAGGTTAATAAGAGAAGGGAAGGAGAGAGGTTAATAAGAGAGGGGAAGGAGAGAGGTTAATAAGAGAAGGGAAGGAGAGAGGTTAATAAGAGAGGGGAAGGAGAGAGGTTAATAAGAGAGGGGAAGGAGAGAGGTTAATAAGAGAGGGGAAGGAGAGAGGTTAATAAGAGAGGGGAAGGAGAGAGAAAATGAGAGTGAAGGGAAGCTGATGAGAGAAGAGAGAGGGGGGAGGAGGAGAGAGAAAGAGGGTAAGAAATTATTATCCTGATGCAGAGTTTCCTTCTTGACAAAATACAGAGGTTCTTTAAACTCTGAATCCATTAAGGTCACTCCGGTCACGAAGGGAGCTGTTACAATAGCTTGTCCTTGTGTAAATCAGTCCTTAGACACCTGGTTTCTCTTCTCACTGTTTGGATGGTAAAACGTTCCATTCTCCCTCTCCTTTCCTCCCTCCTCACCCAAACTGCCAAAACGTCCCGTCATGAGAAAGGATTCAGAGTGTTCCAAGGGAAATAGTTGTATCCACTATGCATCCAAAGCCACTAAGCCTGGGGCTCCCAGAGTACTGACTACTGAGAGAGGAAATTGCTGGGCAACTAAACCATATATTGTAAAGAGAATGACACATTATATTTCTATGCACCAACTGCCACAGAAGGACAATAATTAATGACAAGAGCAATGAGTGTGTACAAATTAATAGGAATTTGTGTGTGCTTCCTTGTATCTTCCAGCTAGCACATTTGGTTTGTTGGAAGTTTTTGGTTTGCCATTGGTTTTGGGAACGAAGCCATGCGTTTTCTGACCGGTAAAACTGATGATTTTTTTAACATTCTGAGAACAGAAGTGACAATATTGCCTTTTACGAGAACACACATTTTTAGGTTGCATTGAGGTTCTGAGAACGTTTTAATGTGGTTCCCTGAAAGTTTTCCTGGAAGGTTCATTAACGTTGTTTGAAGGTAATATAATAAAGTTTCAAGAAGGCTTTTAATAATACTGCTAGCTTAGCTTGGGTTAACTGGTTTGAACCAAGCACAGATAGGACTCATGGAAATTCATTTCCTGAGGCGTTAATCATGCAAACACATTTGTTTTCCATTGTTGCACAGCGTCAGTGAGAGTCAAACCTTGGATCTTCTGTTCTCTATTCATGGATTTGGTCCACCGCACCACCAGGATGGAGCTAGCATGCCATGCTATTTAAACTCATACAAAGCTGTTCATTTTAGTCTATCCAAACAGTCCCCATTTCAAAAGATACACACCCTCATTAAGATCAGGTGTGGCCATTTAGTGGGCACAACACACCTGAACACACTTAACACGTTAGAGGATAGAGAGAGTTTTGTTGATGTTGAGAACGAAACGCATATGTTTTTAGGCAATGTTTTCTTAACGTTCTGCGAACATGGCTTTAAATAGAACAATGAGGAAACCTGCCGAAAACGTACTGAAATTCACACAGAAGAATGTTGTTTCTTAACGTTCTCTGAATGTTCTGAGAACATGACTTTAAATAGAACCAATAGAACCGATCTGTAGGAAACGTTTTGCTCCAGGTATCCTGTACCATTCCCAGAACACTGTGGGAAGGTTATATGCAAATAACCACAGGACTTTCACACTCTCTTAAAGATCTCAGAAACACATGTTATGTATGTTATGTGCTAGCTGGGATGTCTCTGTGTGTGTGTGTCCCCAGACATACGCTCGTGTGCATGCTTATGTGTTTTTGCCTGGGGGTATATTCTGTCTGTGTTTTTAGAGAAGCTACTCCTATCTCACTTTCTGTCACTACTGCATGCTCGAAAAATCAGACTCGCTTCTGCATCTGAACGTGTCAGTGAATCTATCGACCAGTAGGTGGCAATCTTTTCCTGACTGTAGCTCCGTGCCGTACCCTACCCTCTGTCTGAGTGGGCTGGGTCTGTCTATGAAGCCATTGTATCAGTGGTAAAGATAGCATCTCCCAGTGGCCTTCACCTCCACACACAGAGGCCCACTGTTCAGATCCAGCAGCCCATGAATGAGGTGCCCTGGATGGGCATCACTCTCCGCTCTGCTCCCCTCACCCTCCATCTCTCCCTCATGACCGACAGGACCAGTCTTGATTCCCATCCCCTGGCCCAGTTCAGTTACAATGCCCTCCTCTTTCTTTTGCGCTCTCTCTCTCTCTCTCTCTCTCTCTCTCTCTCTCTCTCTCTCTCTCTCTCTCTCTCTCTCTCTCTCTCTCTCTCTCTCTCTCTCTCTCTCTCTCTCTCTCAATTCAATTTCAATTTCAATTTAAGGGCTTCATTGGCATGGGAAACATATGTTAATATATAATAATCTAATTTCAAATAAACAATACCAATTAACAGTATGCATTACAATCACAGAATAAAGATGTTTCAAATGTCAGAGTAAATAAACATAAATATGGGTTTTATTTACAATGGTGTCTGTTCTTCACTGGTTGCCCTTTTCTTGTGGCAACAGGTCACAAAACTTGCTGCTGTGATGGCACACTATGGTATTTCACCCAACAGATATTTGAGTTTATCAAAACTGGGTTTGTTTTCGCATGCTTTGTGGATCTGTGTAATCTGAGGGAAATATGTGTCTCTAATATGGTCATACATTGAACAGGAGGTTAGGAAGTGCAGCTCAGTTTCCACCTCATTTTGTGGGCAGTGTGCATAAAGCCTGTCTTCTCTTGAGAGCCAAGTCTGCCTAATGCGGCCTACATGCTACCTGTCCGAGACCTATTATTTGACAATGATGGTCATTTATGAACGTTTGAACATCTTGGCCATGTTCTGTTATAAAATCCACCCGGCACAGCCAGTAGAGGACTGGCCACCCCTCATAGCCTGGTTCCTCTCTAGGTTTCTTCCTAGGTTTTGGCCTTTCTAGGCAGTTTTACTAGCCAACATGCTTCCACACCTGCATTGGTTGCGATTTGGGGTTTTAGGCTGGCATTTCTGTACAGCACTTTGAGATATCAGCTGATGTACGAAGGTTGATTTCTCAATAGCAAGGCTATGCTCACTGAGTCTGTACATAGTCAAAGCTTTCCTTAAGTTTGGGTCATTCACAGTGGTCAGGTATTCGGCCACTGTGTACTCTCTGTTTAGGGCCAAATAGAATTCTAGTTTGCTCAGTTTTTTAAAAATGATTTCCAATGTGTCAAGTAATTATATTTTTGTTTTCTCATGATTTGGATGGGTCTAATTGTGTTGCTGTCTTGGGGCTCGGAGGGGTCTGTTTGTGTTTGTGAACAGAGTCCCAGGACCAGCTTGCTTAGAGGACTCTTCTCCAGGTTCATCTCTCTGTAGGTGATGGCTTTGTTATGGAAGGTTTGGGAATCGCTTCCTCTTAGGTGGTTGCAGATTTTAACAGCTCTTTTCTGGATTTTGATCATTAGCGGGTATCGGCCTAATTCTGCTCTGCATGCATTATTTGGTGTTCTATGTTGTACACAGAGGATATTTCTGCAGAATTCTGCATGCAGTCTCAATTTGGTGTTTGTCCCATTTTGTGATGTTTTTGGGTTCGTGAGCGGACCCCAGACCTCACAGGCCATTGTCTCTGATCCTCGCTCTCTATCTCTCTCTGTAATTGACTCATATTACATCTTGTTTCAGGGTGGTCACAGTGCATCAGAGGGTGTTGTATTTACCATGTAATACCTTGAGTTTCTTAGAGAAGGAGACATGTATAACCTTTTACTACACTGGGCTAAATCAGGATCCTACAGTGTGTTTCTTGGTAGTCTTAAACAAATCTACTTTGAAACAAAAGTGTACACCTCACACAGATGGTTATGGGCTTAAAAAAACAAGAGAAGGGGAGAGAGAGAGAGAGAGAGAGAGAGAGAGAGAGAGGGGTCGGGCCTCAAAGAGAGAGAGAGAGAGGTTGGGCCTCAGCGGCAGTACATAGCTCACATACAGAACACGATGTCACAGCATCTTCTCAAGGTCAGAACAGGTGGGTGGAGACCTCAACACACCTACATGGCTGACAGCCTAGTGATGAGATACCTAGGAGGGAGGGAGGTGATGCGAACTGAGAGGGAGGTATGTGATGAGGAGAGGGGAGGCGAGAGAGGAAGAAAGAGTGGATGGTAAGAGAGAGGGTAAGAGAGAGTAGTGGAGAGAGAGGGTAAGAGAGAGGAGTGGAGAGAGGGGGTAAGAGAGAGGAGTGGAGAGAGGATAAGAGAGAGGAGTGGAGAGAGAGGGTAAGAGAGAGGAGAGGGGTAGAGGGAGAGGGTAAGAAAGATGAGAGGAGTGGAGAGAGAGGAGTGGAGAGAGAGAAGTGGAGAGGGAGGGTAAGAGAGAGGGAGAGAAGAAAAGTGAAAGTGGCGATATAAGGAATAGGAAGGAGGAGAGAGGTGAGAGTGGAGGGAAGGGAAGAAGAGGAGAGTGGAGGGAAGATAATGAGACAGGTGAGAGTGGAGGGAAGGGAAGAAGAGGAGAGTGGAGGGAAGATAATGAGACAGGTGAGAGTGGAGGGAAGGCAAGGAGACAGGAGACAGCTGAGAGGGAACGGAAGGTGAGAGGTGAGAGTGGGGTGAAGGGAAGAAGAGAGGTGAGAAAGGAGGGAAGGGAATGGAAGGGAAGGGAAGAGGAGGAGAGAGATGAGATTGGAGGGAAGGGAAGGAGAGAGGTGAGAGTGGAGTGGAGGGAAGGTGAGAGGTGAGAGTGGAGGGAAGGGAATGGAAGGGAAGAGGAGAGAGAGGTGAGAGTGGAGGGAAGGGAAGGAGAGAGGTGAGAGTGGAGTGGAGGGAAGGCGAGAGGTGAGAGTGGAGGGAGGGGAGGCGAGAGTGGAGGGAAGGGAAGGAGAGAGGTGAGAGTGGAGTGGAGGGAAGGCGAGAGGTGAGAGTCGAGGAAGGGAAGGAGAGAGTGGAGGGAAGGAGGGAAGGCGAGAGTGAGAGTGGAGGGAAGGGGAGGTGAGAGTGGAGGGAAGGGAAGGAGAGAGGTAAGAGTGGAGTGGAGGGAAGGCGAGAGGTGAGAGTGGAGGGAAGGGAAGGAGAGAGGTGAGAGTGGAGTGGAGGGAAGGCGAGAGGTGAGAGTGGAGGAAGGGAAGGAGAGAGGTGAGAGTGGAGGGAGGGAAGGCGAGAGGTGAGAGTGGAGTGGAGGGAAGGCGAGAGGTGAGAGTGGAGGGAAGGGAAGGAGAGAGGTGAGAGTGGAGTGGAGGGAAGGCGAGAGGTGAGAGTGGAGGGAAGGGAAGGAGAGAGGTGAGAGTGGAGTGGAGGGAAGGCGAGAGGTGAGAGTGGAGTGGAGGGAAGGCGAGAGGTGAGAGTGGAGGGAAGGGAAGGAGAGAGGTGAGAGTGGAGGGAGGGAAGGCGAGAGGTGAGAGTGGAGGGAGGGAAGGCGAGAGGTGAGAGTGGAGGGAAGGGAAGGAGAGAGGTGAGAGTGGAGGGAAGGGAAGGAGAGAGGTGAGAGTGGAGTGGAGGGAAGGGGAGGAGAGAGGTGAGAGTGGAGGGAATGGAAGGAGAGAGGTGAGAGTGGAGGGAAGGGGAGGTGAGAGGTGAGAGTGGAGGGAATGTAAGGTGAGAGTGGAGGGAATGTAAGGTGAGAGTGGAGGGAAGGGAAGGAGAGAGGTGAGAGTGGAGTGGAGGGAAGGCGAGAGGAGAGAGTAGAGGGAAGGGATGGTGAGAGGTGAGAGTGGAGGGAATGGAAGGTGAGAGTGGAGGGAAGGGAAGGAGAGAGGTGAGAGGTGAGAGTGGAGTGGAGGGAAGGGGAGGAGAGAGGTGAGAGTGGAGTGGTGGGAATGGAAGGAGAGAGGTGAGAGTGGAGGGAATGGAAGGGGAGAGGTGAGAGTGGAGTGGAGGGAAGGTGAGAGGTGAGAGTCGAGGGAAGGGAAGGAGAGAGGTGAGAGTGGAGTGGAGGGAAGGCGAGAGGTGAGAGTCGAAGGAAGGGAAGGAGAGAGGAGAGAGGGAGAGTGGAGGGAAGGCGAGAGGCGAGAGTGGAGGGAAGGGAAGGTGAGAGTGGAGGGAGGGGGAAGGAGAGAGGTGAGAGTGGGGGGAAGGGAAGGTGAGAGAGGAGGGAGGGAAGGAGAGAGGTGGTGGAGGGAAGGGAAGGAGAGAGGTGAGAGGAGTGGAGGGAGGGAAGGTGGAGAGGTGAGGAGGAGGGAGGGGAAGGAGAGAGGTGAGAGTGGAGGGAGGGAAGGGAGTGGTGAGAGTGGAGGGAAGGAAGGAGAGAGGTGAGAGTGGAGGGAGGGAAGGCGAGAGAGGTGGAGAGGGAGTGGAGGGAAGGCGAGAGGTGAGAGGGAGTGGAGGGAAGGCGAGAGGAGAGGGAGTGGAGGGAGTGGAGTGGAGGGAAGGCGAGAGGTGAGAGTGGAGGGAAGGGAAGCAGAGAGGTGAGAGTGGAGTGGAGGGAAGGCGAGAGGGTGAGAGGTGGAGTGGAGGGAGGGAAGGAGAGAGGTGAGAGTGGAGGGAAGGGAAAGAGAGGTGAGAGTGGAGGGAGGGAGGGAGAGTGGAGGGAAGGGGAAGGAGAGAGGTGAGAGTGGAGGGAATGGAAGGAGAGAGGTGAGAGTGGAGGGAAGGGAAGGAGAGAGGAGAGGGAGGGAGGGAAGGTGAGAGGGTGAGAAGGGAGGGGGAGGGAAGGCGAGAGGTGAGAGTGGAGGGAAGGGAAGGAGAGAGGAGAGGAGGGAGGGGAGGGAAGAGGTGAGAGGTGAGAGGGAGGGAAGGTGAAGGAGGGATGGAGGGAGGAGGTGAGAGGGAAGAGGGAAGGGAGAGGTGAGAGTGGAGGGAGGGAAGGAGAGAGGGAGAGAGGGAAGGGAAGGTGAGAGGTGAGAGTGGAGGGAGGGAAGGAGAGGTGAGAGGGGAGGGAAGGGAAGGAGAGAGGTGAGAGTGGAGGGAAGGGAATTCCAGGGAGAGGAGAGTGGAGGTGAGAGAGGGAGTGGAGGGAATGGAAGGAGAGAGGTGAGAGTGGGAGGGGGAAGGAGAGAGGTGAGAGAGTGGAGGGAGGGAAGGCGAGAGGTGAGAGAGGAGGGAAGGGAAGGAGAGAGGAGAGGGAGTGGAGGGAGGTGAGAGGTGAGAGTGGGAAGGGAAGAGGAGGAGAGGGAGAGTGGAGGGAGGGAAGGAAGGAGAGGTGAGAGTGGAGTGGAGGGAAGGAGAGAGGTGAGAGTGGAGGGAAGGGAAGGAGAGAGGTGGAGGGAAGGGAAGGAGAGAGGTGAGAGGGAGGAGGGAAGGAGAGAGGTGAGAGTGGAGGGAAGGGAAGGGAGGTGAGGTGGAGAGAGTGGAGGGAAGGAAGGAGAGAGGGGAGTGGAGGGAAGGGAGAGGTGAGAGTGGAGGGAAGGAGAGAGGTGGTGGAGGGAAGGAGGAGAGGTGAGAGTGGAGGAAGGGAAGGAAGGAGAGAGGTGGAGAGGTGAGAGGGAGGGAACAAGGTGAGTGGAGAGAGTGGAGTGGAGGGAAGGAGAGGTGAGAGTGGAGGAGGGAAGGGAAGAGAGAGAGAGTGGGAGTGGGTGGGGAAGGAGAGGTGAGAGTGGAGGGAAGGGAAGGAGAGAGGTGAGAGTGGAGTGGAGGGAAGGAGAGAGGTGAGAGTGGAGGGAAGGGAAGGAGAGAGGTGAGAGAGGTGGAGTGGAGGGAAGGGAGAGGAGAAGGGAAGGAGAGAGGTGAGGGAGTGGAGGGAAGGCGAGAGGTGAGAGTGGAGGGAGGGAAGAGAGGTGAGAGTGGAGGGAAGGGAAGGAGAGAGGTGAGAGTGGAGGGAAGGGAAGGAGAGAGGTGAGAGTGGAGGGAAGGGAGGAGAGAGGTGAGAGTGTGGAGGGAAGGCAGAGGTGAGAGTGGAGGGAAGAGAGTGGAGAGGTGAGAGGTGGGAGGGAGGGAAGGAGAGAGGTGAGGTGGAGGGAAGGGAAGGAGAGAGGTGGAGTGGAGGGAAGGCGAGAGGTGAGAGTGGAGGGAAGGGAAGGAGAGAGGTGGAGGGAGAGGTTTTTGGAGGGAAGGAGTGGAGGGAGTGGAGGGAAGGCGAGGAGAGAGGTGAGAGTGGAGGGAAGGGAAGGAGAGAGGTGAGAGTGGGAGGGAGGGAAGGGAAGGGAGAGGAGAGGTGGAGGAGGGCGAGAGGTGAGTGGAGGGAAGGAAGGAGAGAGAGTGAGAGTGGAGGGAAGGGAAGGAGAGAGGTGAGAGTGGAGGGAAGGGAAGGAGAGAGGTGAGGCGAGAGTGGAGGGAGGGAAGGAGAGAGGTGGAGTGGAGAGGCGAGAGGTGAGGGAAGGGTGAGGAGGGAAGGGAAGAGGTGAGAGGGAGGTGAGAGTGGAGGGAAGGGAAGGGAGAGGTGAGAGGGAGGGAGGGAATGGAAGGAGAGAGTGAGAGGAGGGAAGGGGAAGGTGAGAGGTGAGAGTGGAGGGAAGGGAAGGTGAGAGGTGGGAGGAAGGAGGAGGTGGAGGAGGAAGGGAAGGAGAGAGGTGGAGGGAGGGAAGGTTTGAGAGGTGAGAGAGGTGGAATGGAAGAAGGAGGGAGTGGAGAGGAAGTGGAGGTGAGAGGTGAGAGGAGAGTGGAGGGAAGGGAAGGAGAGAGGTGAGTGGAGGGAAGGAAGGTGAGAGGTGAGAGTGGAGGGAAGGGAAGGAGAGAGGTGAGAGAGGAAGGGAAGGGAAATGAGGTGAGAGGTGAGATTTGAGAGGAGGGAAGGAGAGAGAGGTGAGGTGAGGGAGGGAAGGGAGAGGTGAGAGAGGAGGGAAGGGAAGGAGAGAGGAGGAGGGAGGCGAGAGGTGAGAGGGAGGGAATGGAAGGTGTGAGTGGAGGGAAGGGAAGGAGAGAGGTGAGAGTGGAGGGAGGGAAGGAGATTTCTGAGTGGAGGAGGGAAGAGAGAGGTGAGCGAGGTGAGAGTGGAGGGAAGGAGAGAGGTGAGTGGAGGGGAGTGAGAGTGGGTGGGGAAGGCGAGAGGTGAGAGTGGAGGGAAGGGAAGGAGAGAGGTGAGAGAGTGGAGGGAAGCGAGAGGTGAGTGGAGGGAAGAGAAGGGAGAGAGAGTGGAGGAAGGGAAGGAGTGGAGGGAAGGGAGAGGTGAGAGGTGAGATTGGAGGGAAGGGAAGGAGAGAGGTGAGAGTGGAGGGAGGGAAGGAGAGAGGTGAGAGTGGAGGGAAGGGGGAAGGAGTGGAGGGAGTGGCGGGAAGGGAAGGAGGAGGGAGAGAGGAGGTGGAGGGAGGGAAGGGGAGGGAAGGTGAGAGTGGGAGGGAGAGTGGAGGGAAGGGAAGAGAGAGGTGAGAGTGGAGGGAAGGGAAGGAGAGAGGTGAGAGTGGAGTGGAGGGAAGGGAAAGAGGTGAGAGTGGAGGGAAGGGAAGGGAGGGAGGTGAGAGTGGAGTGGAGAGGGAAGGGAAGGAGAGTGAGAGTGGAGGAGGGAAGGTGAGAGGAGGGAAGGAAGGTGAGAGGTGAGAGTGGAGGGAGGAAGGGAAGGAGAGAGGTGAGAGTGGAGGGAAGGGAAGGAGAGAGGTGAGAGGAGGGAAGGGAGGTGAGAGTGGACTACAGGGAAGGCGAGGTGAGAGTGGAGGGAGGGAAGGGAAGGAGAGGTGAGAGTGGAGGGAACAAAAGGAGGAGTGGGAAGAGGGAAGGCGAGAGGTGAGAGTGGAGGGAAGGGAAGGAGGGAAGGAGGAGAGAGAGAGAGTGGAGGGAGGGAAGGAGAGAGGTGAGAGGGAGAGGGAAGGGAAGGTGGAGAGAGGTGAGAGTGGAGTGGAGGGAAGGAGGAGAGAGGTGAGAGTGGAGGGAGGGGAAGGAGAGAGGTGAGAGTGGAGGGAGGGAAGGGAGAGGAGTGGAGGGGTGAGAGGAGGGAGTGGAGGGAAGGCGAGAGGTGAGAGTGGAGGGTGGAAGGAGAGGGAGAGTGGAAGGAGGGGAGGAGAGAGGTGAGAGTGGAGGGAGGGAAGGGAGAGGTGAGAGTGGAGGGAAGGGAAGGAGAGAGGTGAGAGGGGAAGAGAGGTGAGGAGGGAAGGGAAGAGAGAGAGTGAGAGTGGAGGGAAGGCGAGAGGGGTGGAGGGGAGGGAAGGATGGTGAGAGGGAAGAATGGAGTGTGAGAGTGGAGGGAGGGAAGGGAAGGAGAGAGGTGAGAGAGTGGAGGGAGGGAAGGGAAGGGTGAGAGGAGGGTGAGAGGTGAGAGTGGAGGGAAGGGAAGGCGAGAGGTGGAGGGAGGGAAGAGAGTGGAGGGAAGGAAGAGAGGTGAGAGGGAGGGAGGAAGGGAAGGAGAGAGGTGAGAGGGAGGGAAGGAAGAGGTGGAGGGAGGAGGAAGTGAGAGGTGAGAGTGGAGTGGAGGGAAGGGAAGGAGAGAGAGTGGAGAGGGGAGGGGAAGGGAAGGAGGAGAGGTGAGAGTGGAGGGAAGGGAGGGAGAAGGAGAGAGTGGAGGGAAGGGAGGGAGAGTGGAGGGAATGGAGGTGAGAGTGGAGGGAAGGGAAGGAGAGTGGAGGTGAGAGGAGGAAGGGAGAGGAGTGAGGGAAGGAGGTGAGAGTGGAGGGAAGGAGAGAGGGGAAGGGGAGGGAAGGAGAGGGAAGGAGAGAGGTGAGAGTGGAGGAATGGAAGGAGAGAGGAGAGAGGTGGAGGGAAGGGAAGGTGGAGGTGAGAGGGGAGGGAATGGAAGGAGAGAGGTGAGAGTGGAGGGAAGGGGAGGAGAGAGGTGAGAGGGAGAGGGGAGGTGAGTGGGGAAGGGAGGAGAGAGGTGAGAGGGAGGGAAGGGAAGGAGGTGAGAGGTGAGAGGGGAGGGAAGGGGAGAGAGGTGAGAGTGGAGGAGGAAGGAGAGAGGTGAGAGGGGGAAGGGAAGGAGAGAGGTGAGAGAGTGGAGGAAGGAAGGAAGGAGGGAAGGGAAGGAAGGAGAGAGGGAGTGGAGGGAGGGAAGGTAGAGAGGTGAGAGAAGGAGGGAGAGTGGAGGGGGAAGGAGAGTGGAGGGAAGGGAAGAGTGGAGGGGAGAGAGGTGGAGTGGAGGGAAGGAGAGAGGTGAGAGGAAGGGAGGGAAGGTGAGAGTGGAGGGAAGGGAAGGAGAGAGGTGAGAGTGGAGGGAGGAGAGGGAAGGAATGGAAGGAGAGAGGTGAGAGAGGGAGGGAAGGGAGAGGTGAGAGTGGAGTGGAGGGAAGGAGAGAGGTGAGAGTGGAGGGAAAGGGAAGGAGGGAGAGGTGAGAGTGGAGGAAGGGGAGAGAGAGAGGGAGAGTGGAGGGAAGGGAAGGAGAGTGGAGGGGTAAGAGGGGAGGGAAGGGAGAGGAGAGGGGAGTGGAGGGAGGGTGGAGGGAAGGGAAGGGGAAGGAGAGGTGGAGAAGAGGTGAGAGTGGAGGGAAGGGAAGGAGAGAGAGGTGGAGAGAGGGAGGGAAGGGAAGGTGAGAGTGAGGAGGGAGGGAAGGTGAGAGGAGAGAGGTGAGAGTGGAGGGAAGGGAAGGAGAGAGGAGGGAAGGAAGAGGGTGGAGGAAGGGAAGGAGGTGAGAGTGGAGGGGAGGGAAGGGAGGAGAGTGAGAGGGTGGAGGGAAGGAGAGAGAGAGGTGAGAGGGTGGAGGGAAGGAAGGAGAGAGAGTGAGAGAAGGGAGTGGAGGGAAGGCGAGAGAAGGTGAGAGGAAGGAGGAGGGTGGAGGGGAAGGTGAGAGAGGGAGAGGTGAGAGGGAGGGAAGGAGAGAGGAAGGAAGGAGAGGTGGAGGGAAGGCGAGAGGAGAGTGGAGGGAAGGGAAGGAGAGAGGTGAGAGGGAGTGGAGGGAAGGCGAGAGGTGAGGTGGAGGAAGGAAGGAGAGAGGTGGAGGGAAGGAAGAGAGGTGAGAGTGGAGGGAAGGAAGGAGAGAGGTGAGAGGAGGGAAGGGAAGGAGAGAGGTGAGAGTGGAGGGAGGGAAGGCGAGAGGTGAGAGTGGAGGGAAGGGAAGAGAGAGGTGAGAGTGGAGGAAGGGGAGAGGTGAGAGTGGAGGGGGAAGGGAGGAGAGAGAGTGGAGGGAGGGAAGGAGAGAGGTGAGAGTGGAGGGAAGGGAGGTGAGAGGAGGGAGGGAAGGGGGAGGAGAGTGGAGTGGAGGAGGGAAGGTGAGGAGGAAGGAGGGAGGGAAGAGTGGAGGGTGAGAGGAGAGGAGGAGAGTGAGAGTGGAGGGAAGGGAAGGAGAGAGGTGAGAGTGGAGGGAAGGGAAGGAGAGAGAGGTGAGAGGAGAGGAAAGGAAGAGAGGTGAGAGTGGAGGGAAGGGAGGGAGAGGTGAGAGTGGGAGGGAAGGAAGAAGGTGAGAGGTGAGAGGGAGGGAAGGAAGGGAGAGGAGGAAAGAGGTGAGAGTGGAGGGAAGGGAAGGAGAGAGGTGAGAGGAGGAAGGAAGGGAGAGTGGAGTGGAGGGAAGAGAGGTGAGAGTGGAGTGGAGGGAAGGCGAGAGGTGAGAGTGGAGGGAAGGGAAGGAGTGAGAGGTGAGAGTGGAAGGGAAGGGGAGGAAAGGGAAGGAGAGAGTGAGAGGGAGGGGGAAGAGGTGAGAGTGGAGGGAGGAAGGGAGAGAGAGAGAGAGTGGAGGGAAGGGGAAGGGAGAGGAGGGAGGGAAGGGAGGGTGAGGGGAGGGAAGGTGGAGGGGAAGGGAAGAGAGTGAGAGTGGAGGGAAGGGAAGGAGAGAGGTGAGAGTGGAGGGAAGAGAGGTGGAGGGTGGAGGAAGGGAGAGGTGGAGGAGGAAGGAGAGAGGTGGAGGGAGGGAAGGCGAGAGGTGAGAGGTGAGAGGTGGAGGAAGGAGAGAGTGAGAGTGGAGGAAGGGGGAAGGAGAGAGGTGAGAGTGGAGGGAAGGGAGAGGAGAGAGAGGTGAGAGAGAGGGAAGGGAGAGGTGAGAAGGGAGGGAAGGGGAAGGAGAGAGTGAGAGTGGAAGGAGAGGGAGAGGAGTGGAGGAGAGGTGAGAGTGGAGGGAAGGGAAGGAGAGAGGTGAGAGTGGAGGGAGGGAAGGAGAGGTGAGAGTGGAGGGAAGGGAGTGGAGAGGTGAGAGTGGAGAGGGTGTGAGAGGGAGGGAAGGGAAGGAGAGGAGAGTGGAGGGAAGGGAAGGAGAGGTGAGAGGGAAGGAGGAGGAGGAAGGGAAGGAGAGAGGTGGAGGGAGGGAAGGGAAGGGGAGAGGTGAGAGTGGAGGAAGGGAAGGGGGAGGTGAGAGAGTGAGAGTGGAGGGGGAAGAGGGTGAGAGGGAAGGGAAGGGAGAGAGTGAGGGGAGTGGAGGGAAGGAAGGCGAGAGGTGAGAGTGGAGGGAAGGGAAGGAGAGAGGAAGGGAAGGCGAGGGAAGAGGGAGGGAGAGGTGGAAGGAGAGAGGTGAGAGTGGAGTGGAGGGAAGGCGAGAGGTGAGAGTGGAGAAGGGAAGGGAGGTGAGAGTGGAAGGAGGGAAGGAGAGAGTGGAGTGGGGAAGGGAAGGTGAGAGGTGGAGGGGAGGGAAGGGAAGGAGAGAGGTGAGAGGAGTGGAGGGAAGGGAGAGGTGAGAGTGGAGGGGGAAGGGAGAGGTGAGAGGAGGGAGGGAAGGAGTGGAGAGGTGAGAGTGGGAGGGAAGGGAGAGAGGTGAGAGGTGAGGAGGAGAGGAAGGGAAGGAGAGAGGTGAGAGTGGAGGAAGGAAGGAGAAGGAGTGGAGAGGGGTGAGAGGTGGAGGGAAGGGAAGGGAAGGTGAGAGTGGAGGAAGGAGGAGGTGAGAGGAGGGAGGGAGGGAGAGGGGAGTGGAGTGGAGGGAAGGGAGAGAGGTGAGAGTGGAGGGGGAAGGGAAGAGGGAGGAGGTGAGAGGGAAGGGAAGGAGAGTGATGAGAGTGAGGGAAGGAGTGGAGGGAGAGGGGAGAGGGAAGGGAAGAGAGGTGAGAGTGGAGGGGAGGGGAAGAGGTGAGAGGGAGGGAAGGAAGGTGAGAGGTGGAGGGAAGGGAAGGAGAGGTGAGAGGTGAGAGTGGAGGGAAGGGAAGGAGAGAGGTGAGAGTGGAGTGGAGGGAAGGCGAGAGGTGAGAGTAGAGTGGAAGGGAGGGAGAGAGGTGAGAGTGGGAAGGGAGAGGGAGAGGAGGAGGAGAGGGAAGAAGGAGAGGTGAGAGGAGGAGGGGGAAGGTGAGAGGAGGGAAGGAAGGTGAGAGGTGAGAGTGGAGGGAAGGGAAGGAAGGAGAGAGGTGAGAGTGGAGGGAAGGGAAGGCGAGAGGTGAGAGTGGAGGGAAGGGAAGATGAGAGGAGGGAAGGGAGGGGAGAGGGGAAGGAAGGAGAGTGAGAGTGGAGTGGAGGGAAGGGAGGTGAGAGTGGAGGGAGGTGAGGAGAGGGAGGAAGGGAAGGAGGTGAGAGTGGAGGAAGGAGAAGGGAGAGAGGTGGAGGGAAGGGAAGGAGAGAGGTGGAAGGCGGAGTGGAGGGAAGGGGGAAGGAGAGAGAGGTGAGAGTGGAGGGAAGGGAAGGAGAGAGGTGAGAGTGGAGGGAAGGGAAGGAGAGAGGTGAGAGTGGAGGGGGGAAGGAGAGAGGTGAGAGTGGAGGAGGGAAGGAGAGAGGTGAGAGGGAGGGAAGGGAAGGAGAGAGAGTGGAGTGGAGGGAAGGGAGGGAGAGTGGAGGGAAGGAGAGAGGGGAGGGAAGGAGGTGAGAGGGAAGGGGAAGGAAGGAGAGGTGAGAGTGGAGGGAAGGGAAGGAGAGGTGAGAGTGGAGAGGGAAGGGAGAGGTGAGAGTGGAGGAGGGAAGGGAGAGGTGAGAGTGGAGGGGAGGGAAGAGAGGTGAGAGTGGAGGAAGGGAAGGTGAGAGTGGAGGGGGAAGGAAGGAGAGAGGAGGAGGTGAGAGTGGGAGGGAGGGAAGGAGAGAGGTGAGAGTGGAGGGAAGGGAAGGAGAGGAGGTGGAGTGGAGGGAAGGGGAGTGAGAGGGAGGGAAGGGAAGGAGGTGAGAGTGGAGGAAGGCGAGAGGTGAGAGTGGAGGGAAGGAGAGAGGTGAGAGTGGAGTGGAGGGAGAGAGGTGAGAGTGGAGTGGAGGGAAGGCGAGAGGTGAGAGGGAAGGGGAGGGAGGGAAGGAGAGAGGTGAGTGGAGGGAAGGGAAGGAGAGAGGTGAGAGGGTGGAGGGAAGGCGAGAGTGAGAGGGAAGGGAAGGAGAGAGGTGAGAGTGGAGGGAGGGGAAGGAGAGAGGTGAGAGTGGAGGGAAGGGAAGGAGAGAGGTGAGAGTGGAGGGAGGGAAGGCGAGAGGAGGGAGAAGGAGGAGGGAAGGGAGGAGTGAGGTGAGAGTGGAGGAAGGGAAGGAGAGAGGTGAGAGTGGAGGGAGAGGGAAGGCGAGAGGTGAGAGTGGAGGGAGAGGCTGGGAAGGTGAGAGTGGAGGGAAGGTGAGAGGTGAGAGTGGAGGGAAGGGAAGGGAGAGGTGAGAGTGGAGGAAAGGGGAGGGAAGGGGAAAGGTGAGAGAGTGGGAAGGGAAGAGGAGGTGAGAGGAGGGAGAGGTGAGAGTGGAGGGAAGGGAAGGAGGGAAGGAAGGTGAGAGATGAGTGGAGGAAGGGAAGGAGAGAGTGAGAGGGAAGGGGGGAGTGGAGGGAAGGGAGAGAGGTGAGAGTGGAGGGAAGGGGGAGAGGTGAGAGTGGAGGGAATGGAAGGTGAGTGGAGGGAAAGGGAGAGGTGAGAGTGGAGGGAAGGGAAGGAGAGAGGTGAGAGTGGAGGGAATGGAAGGAGAGGTGAGAGGAGTGGAGGGAAGCGAGAGTGAGAGGGAGGGAAGGGGAAGGAGAGAGGTGAGAGTGGAGGGAAGGGAGAGGTGAGAGTGGAGGGAAGGTGAGAGGAGGAAGGGAAGGTGAGAGGTGGAGTGGAAGGAAGGGAAGGAGAGAGGTGAGAGTGGAGGGAAGGGAAGGAGAGGTGAGAGTGGAGGGAAGGGAAGGAGAGAGGTGAGAGTGGAAGGAAGGGAAGGGAATGGAAGGAGAAGAAGGAGAGAGGAGTGGAGGGAAGGCGGAGGTGAGAGTGGAGGGAAGGAAGGAAGGAGAGAGGCGAGAGTGGGGAGTGGAGGGAAGGGGAGAGGTGAGAGGAGGGAAGGGAAGGGAGAGGGAAGTGGAGGGAAGGGAGGAGAGAGTGGAGGGAGGGAAGGGAAGGCGAGAGGTGAGAGTGGTGGAGGAAGGCGAGAGGGAGTGGAGGGAAGGGAGAGGTGGAGGGAAGGGAAGGGAAGGAGAGAGGTGAGAGTGGAGTGGAGGGAAGGGAGAGGTGAGAGGTGAGAGGGAGAGTGGAGGGAAGGGAAGGAGAGAGGTGAGAGGGAGGGAAGGGAGAGGAGGAGGGAAGGTGAGAGTGGAGGGAAGGGAAGGAGAGAGGTGAGAGTGGAGTGGAGGGAAGTCGAGAGGTGAGAGTGGAGGAAAGGGAAGGAGAGAGGTGAGAGGAGGGAAGGGAAGGGAGAGAGGAGAGAGTGAGAGTGGAGGGAAGGGAAGTGGAGGAAGGGAGTGGGGGCGAGAGGTGAGAGTGGAGGGAAGGGAAGGTGAGAGGGTGAGAGTGGAGGGAAGGGAGGAAAGGGAAGGAGAGAGGTGAGAGTGGAGGGAAGGAAGGAGAGAGGTGAGAGTGGAGGAAAGGGAAGGAGAGAGAGAGTGGAGGAGGGAGGAGGGAAGGGAAGGGAGAGAGGTGAGAGTGGAGGGAAGGGAAGGAGAGAGGTGAGGTGGAGTGGAGGGAAGGCGGAGGGAAGGGAGGGAGTGGAGGAAGGGAAGGAGAGGTGAGAGTGGAGGAAAGGGGAAGAGGTGAGAGTGGAGGGAATGGAAGGTGAGAGGGAAGAGAGAGGTGGAGGGAAGGGAAGGAGAGAGGTGGAGGAATGGAAGGAGAGAGTGGAGTGGAGGAAGGGAAGGAGAGAGGTGAGAGTGGAAGGGAAAGGTGAGAGGTGAGAGGTGAGAGGGAAGGGAAGGAGAGAGGTGAGAGTGGAGGAGGGAAGGGAAGTGAGAGGGGAGGAAGGTGAGAGGTGGAGTGGGAGGAAGGGAAGGAGAGAGGTGAGAGTGGAGGAGGGAAGGGAAGGTGGAGGGAGAGTGGAGGGAAGGAAGGAGAGAGGTGAGAGTGGAGGGAAGGGAAGAGAGAGGTGGAAGGGAAGGAGAGAGGTGAGAGTGGAGGGAAGGGAAGGAGAGGTGAGAGTGGAGGGAAGGGAAGGAGAGAGGTGAGAGTGGAGGGAAGGGAAGGAGAGAGGTGAGAGTGGAGTGGAGGGTGAGAGTGGGGAAGGGAAGGAGAGAGGGAGTGGAGTGGAGGAGGCGAGAGGTGAAGTGAGAGTGGAGGGAAGGGAGAGGAGAGAGGAAAGGAGAGGAAGGGAAGGGAAGGAGAGAGGAGAGTGGAGGGAAGGGAAGGAGAGAGGTGAGAGGGAGGGGAGGAGAGAGGTGAGAGTGGAGAGGAAGGGAAGGTGAGGTGAGAGTGGAGTGGAGGAAGGGAAGGAGAGGTGAGAGGAGAGGAAGGGAGAGAGGTGAGAGTGGAGGGAAGGGAAGGAGAGAGTGAGAGTGGAGGGAAGGAAGGAGAGGTGAGAGGAGAGAGGAGGGAAGGGAAGGAGAGGTGAGAGTGGAGGGAAGGGAGAGGGAGAGAGGTGAGAGTGGAGTGGAAGGAAGGAGAGAGGTGAGAGTGGAGGGAAGGGAAGGAGAGAGGTGAGAGTGGAGGAAAGGGAAGGAGAGGTGAGAGTGGAGGAAGGAAGGGAAGGAGGAGAGGTGAGTGGAGGGAGTGGAGGGAAGGGAAGGGGAGAGAGGTGAGAGTGGAGGGAATGGAAGGTGAGAGGTGGAGAGGAAGGAGGAGAGGGAGAGGTGAGAGGTGGAGGAGGAGAGGTGAGGGAGGGAAGGGAGAGGTGAGAGTGGGGAGGGAAGGGGAGAGGAGAGAGTGAGAGGGAAGGGAAGGGGAAGGAGTGGAGTGAAGAGAGGTGAGAGTGGAGGGAAGGGAAGGAGAGAGGTGAGAGTGGAGGGAAGGGGAAGGTGAGAGTGGAGGGAAGGGAAGGTGAGAGGTGAGGGAGGGAGTGAGGGAAGGGAGAGGTGAGAGGAGGGAGGGAAGGAGAGTGGAGTGGAGGGAAGGGAAGGAGAGAGGAGAGGGAGTGGGGAGGGAAGGCGAGAGGTGAGAGTGGAGTGGAGGGAAGGCGAGAGGTGAGAGTGGAGGAAAGGGAAGGAGAGAGTGAGAGTGGAGGGAAGGGAAGGGGAGAGGGAAGGAGTGGAGGGAAGGGAAGGAGAGAGGTGAGAGGGGAGGGAAGGAGAGAGTGGAGGGAAGGGAAGGAGGAGGGAGATGGAGGGAGGCGAGAGGTGAGAGTGGAGGAAAGGGAAGGAGAGAGGTGAGAGTGGAGGAAGGGAAGGAGAGAGGGAAGGAGTGGAGGGAGAGGTGAGAGTGGAGGGGGGGAAGGGAAGGAAAGGTGAGAGGTGAGAGTGGAGGGAAGGGAAGGAGAGAGGTGAGAGTGGAGGAAAGGGAAGGGAGAGTGAAAGAGGGAAGGTAAGGCGAGAGAGGTGAGAGTGGAGGAAAGGGAAGGAGAGAGGTGAGAGTGGAGGGAAGGGGGAGGAGAGAGGTGAGAGGAGGGAAGGGAAGGTGAGAGTGGAGTGGAGGAAGGGAAGGTGAGAGTGAGAGGTGGGAAGGTGAGAGGGAAGGAAAGGAAGGTGAGAGGTGAGAGTGGAGGGAATGGAGGAGAGGTGAGAGTGGAGGGAAGGGAAGGGAAGGTGAGAGTGGAGGAAAGGGAAGGTGGAGTGGAGGGAAGGGAAGTGAGAGATGAGAGGGAAGGGAAGGAGAGAGGTGAGAGGGGGAAGGGAAGGAGAGAGGGAGGCGAGAGGTGGAGGGAAGGGAAGGAAGGGAAGTGGAGGGAAGAGGTGAGAGTGGAGTGAGGGAAGGGAAGGAGAGGTGAGGTGAGAGTGGAGTGGAGGAGAGTGAGAGTGGAGAGAGGAGTGGAGGAAAGGGAAGGAGAGAGGTGAGAGTGGAGGGAAGGGCAGGAGAGAGTGAGAGTGGAGTGGAGGTGAAGAGTGGAAGGAAGGAGAGAGGTGAGAGGGAGGGAAGGGAAGGAGAGAGGTGAGAGTGGGAGTGGAGGGAAGGAAGAGGTGAGAGGGAGGGAGAGTGGAGGGAAGGAGAGAGGTGAGAGTGGAGTGGGAGGGAAGGCGAGAGGTGAGAGTGGAGGGAAGGGAAGGTGAGAGTGGAGGGGAAGGGGAAGGAGAGAGGTGAGAGTGGAGGGAAGGGAAGGAGAGAGGTGAGAGTGGAGGAGGGAAGGGGAGAGTGGAGAGAGAGTGGGAGGAAGAGGGAGGGAAGGAGAGAGGTGAGAGTGGAGGGAAGGGGAGGAGGAGGGAGGAGGAGAGGGAGAGTGGAGGGGGGAAGGAGAGGTGAGAGTGGAGGAGGGAAGGGAGGTGAGAGTGGAGAGGGAAGGGAGAGGTGAGAGTGGAGGGAAGGTGGAGGAGGGAGAGGAGAGGTGAGTGGAGTGGAGGGAAGGAGAGGTGAGAGAGGTGGAGGGAGGCGAGAGGTGGAGTGGAGGAAGGGAAGGAGGAGGTGAGGAGGTGGAGGTGGAGTGGAGAGGTGGAGTGGAGGAGGGAAGGAGAGAGGTGAGAGTGGAGGGAGAAGGAGTGGAGGGAGTGGAGGGAGGAAGGAAGGAGGGAGGAGAGAGGTGAGAGTGGAGTGGAGGGAAGGGAGAGGTGAGAGTGGAGGGAAGGGAAGAGAGAGGTGAGAGGGAGTGGAGGGAAGGGAGAGGTGAGAGTGGAGGGAAGGGAAGGAGAGAGGTGAGAGTGGAGGGAAAAGGAGAAGGTGAGAGTGGAGGGAAGGGAAGGAGTGGAGGTGAGAGTGAGAGTGGAGGGAAGGGGAGAGAGTGAGAGGTGGAGGAAAGGAAGGTGGAGTGGAGGAAGGGAAGGAGGTGAGGTGGAGGGGGGAGAGGTGGGGAGGGAAGGGAAGGGAAGGAGAGAGGTGAGAGTGGAGGAAGGGAAGGGAGAGTGGAGGGACAGGGAGAGGTGGAGTGGAAAGGGAGAGGTGAGAGTGAGAGGGGAGGGAAGGGAAGGTGAGAGGGAGAGTGGAGGAAGAGGTGAAGGAGTGGAGGGAGAGAGGGAAGGAGAGAGGGAAGGAGGGAAGGGAAGGGAAGTGAGAGGTGAGAGTGGAGGGAATGGAAGGTGAGAGTGGAGGGAAGGGAAGGCGAGAGGTGAGAGTGGAGAGTGGAGGGAAGGAAGGAGAGAGAGTGAGAGGCGAGAGGTGGAGGGAATGGAAGGTGAGAGGGGAGGGAAGGGAGGGGGCGGAGAGGTGAGAGTGGAGGGAAGGGAAGGAGAGAGTGAGAGTGGAGGGAAGAGGGAGTAGAGGAGAGAGGTGAGAGTGGAGGGAAGGAAGGTGAGAGGGAGGAGAGAGGTGAGAGTGAGAGTGGAGTGGAGGGGAGGAGTGGGAAGGAGTGGAGAGGTGAGAGTGGAGTGGAGGGAGGGAGAGGAGAGGGAGGTGGAGGGAGGAGAGGTGAGAGTGGAGGGAATGGAAGGAGGGAGAGGAGGAAGAGGAGAGGTGGAGGGAAGGGAGAGGTGAGAGTGGAGGGAAGGAAGGAGAGAGGTGAGAGGTGGAGGAGGGAGGGAAGGCGAGAGGTGAGTGGAGGGAAGGGGAAGGAGGGAAGGAAGGAGAGGTGAGAGTGGAGGGAAGGAGAGAGGTGGAGGGAGAGAGGTGAGAGTGGAGGGAAGGAAGTGGAGAGGGGAAGGGAGAGGTGAGTGGAGGAGGGAGGGGAGGGAGTGGAGGAAGGGAGAGAGGTGAGAGTGGAGGAAGGGAAGGCGAGAGGTGAGAGTGGAGAGTGGAAGGCGAGAGGTGAGAGTGGAGGAAGGGAAGGAGAGGTGAGAGAGGGAAAGGGAAGGAGAGAGCAGAGTGGGAGTGGAGGGAAGGAGGAGGAGAGAGGAGAGTGGAGGAGGAAGGGAAGGAGAGAGGTGAGAGGCGGGGAGGAAAGGGAAGGAGAGAGGTGAGAGCGAGAAGGAAGGGAAGGGAGAGGTGAGAGGTGGAGGGAGTGGAGTGGAGGGAAGGCGAGAGGAGTGAGAGGTGAGAGTGGAGGAAGGGAAGGCGAGAGGTGAGAGTGGAGGGAAGGGAAGGAGAGAGGTGAGAGTGGAGGGAGGGAAGGAGAGAGGTGAGAGTGGAGGAAGGGAAGGAGAGAGGTGAGAGAGTGGAGGGAGGAGAGGTGGAAGGAGGTGAGAGGAGCGAGAGTGAGAGTGGAGGAAGGAGAGAGTGAGAGGGAGGGGAAGGGAAGGGAAGGAGAGAGGGTGAGAGTGGAGGGAAGGGAAGGAGAGAGGTGGAGAGGGGAGGAGGGAAGGAGAGAGGTGAGAGTGGAGGGAGGGAAGGAAGGTGAGAGTGGAGGGAGAGGTGAAGGAGGGAAGGTGAGAGGGAAGGAGGGAAGGGGAAGGAGAGAGGTGAGAGTGGAGGGAAGGGAGGAGAGGGAGAGTGGAGGAGGGAGGTGAGAGTGGAGGGAAGGGAGAGGAGGGAAGGTGAGAGTGGAGTGGAGGGAAGGCGAGAGGTGAGAGTGGAGGGAGGGAAGGAGAGAGGTGAGAGTGAGGAGGAAGACGAGAGGTGAGAGTGGAGGAGGGAGAGGTGAGAGTGGAGGGAAGGGAAGGAGAGAGGAAGGAGAGAGGGTGGAGGGAGTGGAGGAAGGAGAGAGAGAGTGAGAGTGAGGGAATGGAAGGAGAGAGGTGAGAGTGGGGAGGAAGGAGAGTGGAGGAAGGAGAGGTGAGAGTGGAGGGAAGGGGAAGGTGAGAGGTGAGAGTGGAGGAGGGAAGGAAGGGAAGGGAGAGAGGTGAGAGAGTGGTGGAGGGAAGGGAAGGGAGAGAGAGTGAGAGTGGAGGAAGGGAAGGAGGTGAGTGGAGGGAGGGAAGAGGGGAAGGTGAGGGAGGTGAGAGTGGAGGGAAGGGAAGGGAGAGGTGAGAGTGGAGGGAAGGGAGAGGGAAGGAGTGGAGGGAAGGTTGAGAGGTGAGGAAGGGAAGGGAGGGAAGGAGAGAGTGAGAGGAGGGAGGGAAGGAGGGAGAGGTGAGAGTGGAAGGAGGAGGAGAGAGTGAGAGGAGTGGAGGGAAGGCGAGAGGTGAGAGTGGAGGAGGGAAGGAAGGTGAGAGTGGAGAGGGAGGGAAGGGAAGGAGAGAGGTGAGAGTGGAGGGAAGGGAAGGGAGAGAGGTGAGAGTGGAGGAAGGGAAGGAGAGAGGTGAGAGTGGAGGGAGGGAGGAAGGAGGGAGAGGTGAGAGTGGAGGGAAGGGAAGGGAAGGGGAGTGGGAAAGGAGAGGGAAGGAGAGGTGAGAGTGGAGGAGAGGTGGAGGGAGGGGAAGGGAAGAGAGGTGAGAGTGGAGTGGAGGAAGGTGAAGAGTGGAGGGGAAGGAGAGAGTGGAGGAGGAAGGAAAGGTGAGAGGTGAGAGTGGGGAGGGAAGGAGGGAAGGAGGGAGAGGTGGAGTGGAGGGAAGGAAGGGAGAGGTGAGAGTGGGAGGAATGGAAGGTGAGAGGGAGGAAAGGGAAGGTGAGAGTGGAGGGGAAGGTGAGAGGAGAGTGGAGGGAAGGGAAGGAGAGAGGTGAGAGTGGAGGGAATGGAAGGTGAGAGTGGAGGGAAGGGAAGGCGAGAGAGAGTGGAGGACAGGAGGGGAAGGGGGAAGGAGAGAGAGTGGAGGGAAGGGGAAGGAGAGAGTGGAGGGAATGGAAGGAAGAGAGGTGAGAGTGGAGGAGGGAAGGGAGAGGTGAGAGTGGAGGGAAGGGAAGGAGTGGAGTGGAGAGGCGAGAGAGTGAGAGTGGAGGGAGGAGAGGGAAGTGGGAGGGAGAGGTGAGAGTGGAGTGGAGGAAGGCGAGAGGTGAGAGTGGAGGAAAGGGAAGGAGAGAGGTGAGAGAGGGAAGGGAGGGAAGGGAAGGAGAGAGGTGAGAGTGGAGGGGAGGGAAGGCGAGAGGTGAGAGTGGAGGGAATGGAAGGGAAGGGAAGTGGAGTGGAGGAGAGTGGAGGAGAGGTGGAGTGGAGGGAAGGGAAGGAGAGAGGTGAGAGTGGAGGGAAGGGAAGGAGAGAGGAGAGAGGGGAGTGGAGGGAAGGCGAGAGGTGAGAGGGAGTGGAGGGAAGGGAAGGTGAGAGTGGAGGAAAGGGAAGGAGAGAGGTGAGAGTGGAGGGAAGGGAGGAGAGAGGTGAGAGTGGAGGGAGGGAAGGCGAGAGGTGAGAGTGGAGGGAAGGGAAGGAGAGAGTGGAGTGGAGGAAGGGGAGGAGGGAAGGGAGAGAGGTGAGAGTGGAGGAAAGGGGAGGTGAGAGGGAGAGAGGGAGGGAAGGGAGAGGAGAGAGGGAAGGGAAGGGGGAGGTGAGAGGGAAGGGGAGGTGAAGTGGAGGGGAAGGAGAGAGGTGAGAGTGGAGTGGAGGAAGGGAGTGAGAGAGAAGGGGAGAGGGTGGAGGGAAGGAGAGGAGTGGAGGGAGAGGTGAGAGTGGAGGAAGGAAGGGAGAGGAGAGAGTGGAGGGGAGGTGAGAGTGGAAGGAGAGAAGGGGAGGAGGAAGGTGAGAGTGGAGTGGAGGGAAGGGAAGGTGAGAGTGGAGGGAAGGGGTGAGAGGTGAGAGGGAAGGAAGAGGAGAGAGGTGAGAGGGAGGGAGGGAAGGAGAGAGGTGAGAGTGGAGGAAGGAAGGGAGAGTTGAGAGTGGAGGAAGGGAAGGAGAGAGGTGAGTGGAGGGAAGGGAGAGGTGAGTGGAGGAAGGGAAGGTGAGAGTGGAGGGAAGGGAAGGTGAGAGGTGAGAGTGGAGGGAAGGGAAGGGAAGGAGAGAGTTGAGAGTGGAGGGAAGGGAAGGAGACAGGTGAGAGTGGAGGAAACGGAAGGTGAGAGTGGAGGGAAGGGAAGGTGAGAGGTGAGAGTGGAGGGAAGGGAAGGGAAGGAGAGAGGTGAGAGTGGAGGGAAGGGAAGGAGAGAGTGGAGGGAAGGGAAGGCGAGAGGTGAGAGTGGAGGGAATGGAAGGGGAGAGTGGAGGGAAGGGAAGGCGAGAGGTGAGAGTGGAGGGAAGGGAAGGAGAGAGGTGAGAGTGGAGGGAATGGAAGGTGAGAGTGGAGGGAAGGGAAGGCGAGAGGTGAGAGTGGAGGGAAGGGAAGGAGAGAGGTGAGAGTGGAGGGAATGGAAGGAGAGAGGTGGAGGGGAGGTGAGTGGAGGGAAGGAAGGAGAGGTGAGAGTGGTGGAGGAAGGGAAGGTGAGAGGTGAGAGTGGAGGTGGAGTGGAGGGAAGGAGAGAGGTGAGAGTGGAAGGAAGGGAAGGAGAGAGGTGAGAGTGGAGGAAGGGAAGGAGAGAGGTGAGAGTGGAGGGAGTGGAAGGAGAGTGGAGGGAATGGAAGGAGAGAGGTGAGGAGGGAGGGAAGGGAGAGGGAGAGTGGAGGAAGGAAGGTGAGAGTGGAGGGAAGGGAAGGAGAGAGGGAGAGTGGAGGAAGGAAGGAAAGAGGTGAGAGTGGAGGAAGGGAAGGAGAGAGGTGAGAGGGAGTGGAGGGAAGGCGAGAGGTGAGAGTGGAGGGAAGGGAAGGTGAGAGTGGTGGGAAGGGAAGGAGAGGTGAGAGTGGAGGAAGGGAGAGGTGAGAGTGGAGGGGAGGGAAGGAGAGAGGTGAGAGGAGGGAAGGAAGGGAGAGGTGAGAGTGGAGTGGAGGAAGGTGAGAGGGAAGGAGTGGAGGGGAAGGCGAGAGGTGAGAGTGGAGGGAAGGGAAGGAGAGAGGTGAGAGTGGAGGGAAGGGAAGGAGAGAGGTGAGAGTGGAGGGAAGGGAAGGAGAGAGGTGAGAGTGGGGGGAGGGAAGGCGAGAGGGGAGAGTGGAGGGAAGGGAAGGAGAGAGGTGAGAGTGGAGTGGAGGGAAGGCGAGAGGTGAGAGGGAGTGGAGGGAAGGCGAGAGGTGAGAGTGGAGGAAAGGGAAGGAGAGAGGTGAGAGTGGAGGGAAGGGAAGGAGAGAGGTGAGAGTGGAGTGGAGGGAAGGCGAGAGGTGAGAGTGGAGTGGAGGGAAGGAGAGAGGTGAGAGTGGAGGGAAGGGAAGGAGAGAGGTGAGAGGGAGGGAGGGAAGGCGAGAGGGAGTGGAGGAGGGGAAGGCGAGAGGTGAGTGAGTGGAGGAAAGGGAAGGAGAGAGGTGAGAGTGGAGGGAAGGGGGGAGAGGGGTGGGTGAGGGAAGGCGAGAGGGAAGGGGAAAGGGAAGGAGAGATTTGAGAGTGGAGGGAAGAGAGAGGTGAGAGTGGAGGGAAGGCGAGAGGTGAGAGTGGAGGGAAGGGGAGGGAAGTGGAGGGAAGGGAGGAGAGAGGTGAGAGTGGAGGGAAGGGAAGGAGAAAGGTGAGAGTGGAGGGAAGGGAAGGAGAGAGGTGAGAGTGGAGGGAAGGGAAGGAGAGAGGTGAGAGTGGAGGGAAGGGAAGGGGAGGAAAGAGGTGAGAGTGGAGGGAAGGGGAGGAGAGAGGTGAGAGTAGAGGGAAGGGAGGGATGTGGTTAGGACTGAGAGGGAGGGAGGTACGAGATAACTGAGAGGGAGGGAGGAGATGAGATGAGAACTGAGAGGGAGTTATGTGATAAGGACTGAGAAGGAAGGAGGTGATGAGGACTGAGAGAGAGGGAGGAGATGAGGAATGAAAATGAGGCAGGAGATAATGAGGATTGAGAGGGAGGGAGGTGATTTGGACTGGGAGGGGCGAGGTAGGAGATGAGGACTGAGAGAGGGGAGGTAGGGGCTGAGGACTGAGAGGGAGAGAGGTAGGGAATTACTGAGTGAGGGAGGAGATGAGGAATGAAAAGGAGTGAGGGAGATGATGAGGACTGAGAGAGGGGAGGTAGGAACTGAGGACTGAGAGGGAGGGAGGTAGGAAATTACTTAGAATGAGGGAGGAGATGAGGAATAAAAAGGAGTAAGGGAGATGATGAGGATTGAGAGGAAGGGAGGAGATGAGGAATGCAAAGGAGTGAGGAAGATGATGAGGATTGAGAGGAAGGGAGGAGATGAAGAATGAAAAGGAATGAGGGAGATGATGAGTATTGAGAGGAAGGGAGGTGATGAGGAATGAAAAGGAATGAGGGAGATGATGAGTATTGAGAGGAAGGGAGGTGATGAGGAATGAAAAGGAATGAGGGAGATGATGAGTATTGAGAGGAAGGGAGGTGATGAGGAATGAAAAGAAATGAGGGAGATGATGAGTATTGAGAGGAAGGGAGGTGATGAAATACGTCCTAATTGCTTCGATCAGAGCGAAGCAGAGCTGAGTACCGCCCTGTAACGTCACTCTCATTACGTCCAACTGAAAGCTGGGACACTGATTGATATCTGTCAATAGACCGGTGTGTCAAATACTTGCCAGGTGCAATGGAACCAATAGAACAGTTGCTGAAGTGCAAACCCCGCCCATCTGGCACTTCAGGCAGGCTAGTGTAAACACAATAGAAATATTAAAAATATAACGTACACCCAGGTCTGTTAGGCAATTAGCCAGTAAGTAAGTCAATCAGTCATTGAGTCAGTCAGTCATTGAGTCAGTTAGTCAGTCAGTCATTGAGCCAGTTAGTCAGTTAGTTAGTCAGTTAGTCAGGCAGTTAGTCAGGCAGTCAGTCAATCAGTCAGTCAATCAGTCAGTCAGTCAGTCGATCAGTCAGTCAGTCAGTCAGTCAGTCGATCAGTCAGTCAGTCAGTCAGTCAGTCAGTCAGTCAGTCAGTCAGTCAGTCAGTCAGTCGATCAGTCAGTCGATCAGTCAGTCAGTCAGTCAGTCAGTCAGTCAGTCAGTCAGTCAGTTAACTACATCCATGCTCTATCATTCCACAGGTTACTCCTGAGGTTTAGACCCCACCCCTCACCCCCACCCCTACTCCTCCCCTCTACCCCTCCTAAATTACTACACTACTTTCCCTAACCTGCCATTAGAGTAAAGGTAAATGAGGAAGGGAAGAGATGGTCAGGTAGCCCTGTTAAAAACAGACACAGAGGATTAGAGACAGCATGATGTATATTTTTTCTAAATTAGTGACTTGACCAGGGAAAACGGTGAGATCTAATTAAAAACATATGAGTCAGATGTCCATAAAAATGTATATCTAAATTCAAAAGCGTCTTTCTTTCTCTGTTTTCCTAGGATACAGCAGCTCGCTTTGAAACTGAGGATAAAGACCAAACAGATGGATGATGAAAGAACTAACAGAACTTTGGGTGGCCTCTCTGTGCTTCTCTCTGCATCCGATTGGCACATTCCGTGTATTGGAAATGGTTTATTTTATTTATTTATGTTGATTAAGGCGTCTCAGAATCAGACCGCCCAGTGGAGATGGAACTTCCTGTTTCCTGAAGAGAGAAATGTTTCTTTGTTTCTCTGACCTCTGCTGTGTCCTCATCTCTCAGTTCAGAGACGCTGTAAAGGCCTTGATTATTAGTTAATGTTTTTATTATTGTGTTCGGTGCCTGGGCGTGTGTGGTAATTGGCCACTAGATGAAAGTACACAGCACAGAGGTCCTAATTAGGTCAGACATTGCAAGGAAAGTTTTTGTGAAGAAACGACAGACAGGCATTATGATGAGAGCCTGAGCCTGGGAGGGGGTTGACTTTGCTCATTAAGGCACTGGGCTTCCGTGGGATTCTGGATGAGAAGACTGCTTTCTCAGAGCATAAGGCCTCTAACACAATCATTAAATTGCTATGTTTAATATAGTACAGAAGTATGTCCTTTCCAACATCAACAGTTTGCTTGTATAAATTGAAATCCTCTACAACAAAAATAAAGAATACAGCCATCTGATTAACACAACAAATCTTGTGAGCAAAAAAAACAACATGTTTGTTAGAGATAGTTTATTATCTAATCTGGTTTAATCTGATGATGTGTTGAATAGGTGCCAGCCAGAGTGCTGTGTGTGAATGGAATGTGAAACAATTATCTGGGTTGAAGAATGTGCTGAAATGGACAGACAACAGGCAGGAGGAGGAAAACTGAGAGGGACCTTGCTCCCCCACTCTGATCATCTCCTCTCCTTCTCTCCTGCGGCTGTAGCAAATTAAGTTGGTCATACCTGGAGGATGAAGCATCCACTCGGTCTCACAGATACATTGACCACCTCCATCCCTCCATCACACCATCCCTACATCCTCCGTCCATCTCTACCTCTCTCCATCACTCCATCTCTCCATCCCACCATCCATCTCTCCATCACACCATTCCTATATGCTCCATCCCACCATTGCTCTATCCATCCCTCCTTCCCTCCATGTCTATGTCCCTCCCTCGCTCCCTCACACCATCTCTCCATCCAACCATCCATCTCTCATCCCACCATCCCTCAATTTCTCCATCCCTCCATCCAACCATCCATCCATTACTAAATCCCTCCATCTCTTCTTCACACCATCCCTCTCTCCATCCCACCATCAATACATTTCCATCTCTCCATCTCTCCATCCCGCCATCCATCCGTCCATCCCAACATCCTGTCATCCATTCATCCCTCCATCTCTCCATCCCATGATCCATGCCTCCATCCCACCATCCACCCCTCCATCTCTCCACCACCATCCATCCATCCCTCCACCCCACCACCACCATCCCTCCATCCCTCCAACCCTCCATCCCTCCACCACCACCACCATCCCTCCATCCCTCCACCACCACCACCATCCCTCCATCCCTCCACCACCACCACCACCATCCCTCCAACCCTCCATCTCTCCCTCCCAACATCTCTCCATCCCACCATCCCACCATCCATCCATCCCACCATCCCTACTTTCCATCCATCCCACCATCCCTACATTCCACCATCCCACCATCCGTCCATCCCTCCGTCCATCTCTCTTCCCACCATCTCTCCATCCCACCACCCATCACTCCATCCCTCCATCCCACCATCCATCCCTCCATCAACATCCCACCATACCTCCATCTCACCACTCCTATGTCCCACTATGCTTCACCTCTCCATCCCACCATCCAGCCCTCCATCAACCATCTCTCAAACCCATCATCCCACCATCACACCATCCCTCCATCCCACCACTCCTCTGTCCCACTATGCTTCATCCCTCCATCCCTCCATCCCACCATCCCTCCATCCCCCAATCCCAACATCCCACCAACGATCCATCTCTCCATCTCTCCCTCCCACCATCCCTCCATCCCACCATCCCTCCATCCCACCATTCCACCATCTCTCCATCCAACTATCCCACTGTCCCACCATCCCACCATTCCTTCATCCCACCATCTTACCATACCACCATCCCTCCATCCCATCATCCATCCATCCCTCCATCTCCCCCTCCCTCCGTCCCATCATCCCTCCATCTCTCCCTCCCTCCGTCCCATCATTCCTCCATCTCTCCCTCCCACCGTCCCCCTCCCACCATCTCTCAATCCCACCATCCATCCATCCATCATCGATTCTTCAATCTTTCCATCCATCAATCCATCCATCCCACCATCTCTCCATCTCACCACCACCATCCCTCCATCCCTCCCTCCCACCTCTCCATCCCACCAACCATCCCTCCATCTCACCATCCCCCATTCCTCCATCCCAATGTCGCTCCATCCATCCCTAAATCTCTCTTCCCACCATCTCTCCATCCCACCATCCATCACTACATCCCTCCATCAACCATCCCACCAGCCCTCCATCCCTCCATCTCTCCATCCCACCATCCATCCCACCATCAACCATCCCTCCCTCCCACCATCCCTCCATCTCTCTCCCACCATCTCTGCATCCCTCCATCCCACCATTCCACCACCTCTCCATCCAACTATTCCACTGTCCCTCCATCCCACCATTCCTTCATCCCACCATACCCCCATCCCACCATCCCTCCATCCCTGCTTCTCCCCCTCCCTCTTGACCCATCATCCCTCCATCTCTCCCTCCCACCGTCCCTCCTCCCTCCATCCCTCCATCTCCCCCTCCCTCTTTCCCAACATCCCTCCCTCCATCTCTCCCTCCCAACATCTCTCCATGCATAACGTTTGGATGAACCACTGCTATCGCAAAGTAAGTTCGGACGCAGAGACAAACAGTTTCATAAAGCTTCTCTAATGGAAAACATTAGCTTCTCTAATAGACCCTACCAGGACCAGTCATTAATACAGCTAGGACTCGACCAGGACCAGGAGTCATTAATACAGCTAGGACCCTACCAGGACAAGGAGTCATTAATACAACTAGGACCCTACCAGGACCAGAAGTCATTAATACAGATAGGACCCTACCAGGACCAGGAGTCATTAATACAGCTAGGACCCTACCAGGACCAGGAGTCATTAATACAGCTAGGACCCTACCAGGACCAGGAGTCATTAATACAGCTAGGACCCTACCAGGACCATAAGTCATTAATATAGCTAGGACCCTACCAGGACCAAGAGTCATTAATACAACTAGGACCCTACCAGGATCAGGAGTCATTAATACAGCTAGGACCCTACCAGGACCAGAAGTCATTAATACAGCTAGGACCCTACATCGACCAGGACTATTTGTTTTTGTCATAGACCTTTCAGCGTAAGGAGGGTGTGTGGGTATTGTTTATTATCCTCCATTCCCCAAAGCCCCTCCAACCCTCCGACGGAGTCAAAGAGCATTTACATTTGGTTTACTTACTTTGTGTCCATGGTCTTTTTTGTTGAGTAATTGTTTAGATTTTCCACATGCAGAGAGAGGAGATTTGCTGAAATACCACACAGTAAAGCGTTAGAACATCCCTTGTTCTTTGCTGACCTCATCTTGCTTTCTTTATTTTTTCAGTGTCTTAGGGTTGAAGAATTTCTGACTGTTGTTTTAATAACATTTTCCCTCTGGCAGGCTGCTACAGATGTTGATAATGAGCTTTGAGAAAAACCTTATTCTTAAAGGGAGGTGTTTATTTAGGTATGAGTTGTATCATAACAACACTGAAATAAAAAACTAACAGAATCTTATGGAAAAATATTGTCATTATCTTAAGGTGATATACTGTAGTGCCTCATATCTATTAGTGAAACTTGAATGAGCAAGACAATGGCCTCGGGTTCAAAGGGTTTAAACATCTCTATGGCACCGAATAAACTGCTGTATATCAACCAATTCCCACCTCATGTTTAAAGTTGAATTTTCCCATTGTGTAAATTCAGAAAGAAAGGAACCGTCCTCTCACAGTCAACTGAGCTCATTTTCAGCAAACTTAACAAGTGTAAATATTTGTATGAACTTAACAAGATTTAACAACTGAGACATAAACTGAACAAGTTCCAAAGACATGTGACTAACAGAAATGGAATAATGTGTCCCTGAACAAAGGGGGGTCAAAATCAAAAGTAACAGTCAGTATCTGGTGTGGCCACCAGCTGCATTAAGTACTGCAGTGCATCTCCTCATGGACTGCACCAGATTTGCCAGTTCTTGCTGTGACATGTTACCCCACTATTCCACCAAGACAACTGCAAGTTCCCGGACATTTCTGTCGGGAATGGCCCTAGCCCTCACCCTCTGATCCAACAGGTCCCAGACATTTCTGGGGGGGAATGGCCCTAGCCCTCACCCTCCGATCCTACAGATCCCAGACATGCTCAATGGGACTGAGATCCGGGCTCTTCGCTGGTCATGGCAGAACACTGACATTCCTGTCTTGCAGGAAATCACACACAGAACAAGCAGTATGGCTGGTGGCATTGTCATGCTGGAGGGTCATGTCAGGATGAGCCCGCAGGAAGGGTACCACATGAGGGAGAAGGATGTAACCTTCCCTGTAGCACACAGCGTTGAGATTGCCTGTAATGACAACAAGCTCAGTCCTATGATGCTGTGACACACCGCCCCAGGCCATGACGGACCCTCCAAATCGATCCTGCTCCAGAGTACAGGCCTCAGCGTAACGCTCATTACTTCGACGATAAACGCGAATCTGACCATCACCCCTGGTGAGACAAAACCGCAAATCGTCTGTGAAGAGCACTTTTTGCCAGTCCTATCTCGTCCAGCGACGGTGGGTTTGTGCCCAAAGGCGACATTGTTGCCGGTGATCTCTGGTGAGGTCCTGCCTTACAACAGACCTACAAGCCCTCAGTCCAGCCTCTCTCTGCCTATTGTGGACAGTCTGAGCACTGAGGAGATCGATCAGCTGCGAGGACGATCAGCTGGCTTTCCTGTTTCCCTGTAGCGTTGTCTTAGGCGTCTCAAAGTATGGACATGGAAATATATTGCCCTGGCCACATCTGCAGTCCTCAGTGTTTAAACCCTTTACAATGAAGATCTGTGAAGTTATTTTGATTTTTACGGGTCTTGAAAAAGGGAGTTTATGTTAGAGGGGGCAACCCTGGCAGAAATGAGGAGACAATGCTGCTCTCTGCCCCTTTCTCAATGAAATATTGGCAGCATCTATGCCCCCTCTCCTACTGAAATATGGATAATATCTATGTACCCTCTCCTACTGAAATATGGGCAATGTCTATGCCCTCTCTCCTACTGAAATATGGGCAATGTCTATGCCCTCTCTCCTACTGAAATATGGGCAATGTTTATGCCCCCTTTCCTACTGAAATATGGCCAATGTCTATGCCCCCTCTCCTACTGAAATATGGTCAATGTCTATGCCCTCTCTCCTACTGAAATAAATGTCTATGCCCTCTCTCCTACTGCCAATGTCTATGCCCCTCTCCTACTGAAATATGGTCAATGTCTATGCCCCCTCTCCTACCCTCTCTCCTACTGAAATATGGCCAATGTCTATGCCCCTCTCCTACTGAAATGCCCCTCTCCTACTGGCCAATGTCTGGTCAATGTCTATGCCCTCTCTCCTACTGAAATATGGCCAATGTCTATGCTCCTACTCTCCTACTGAAATATGGCCAATGTCTATGCCCCCTCTCCTACTGAAATATGGTCAATGTCTATGCCCTCTCTCCTACTGAAATATGGCCAATGTCTATGCCCCCTCTCCTACTGAAATATGGTCAATGTCTATGCCCTCTCTCCTACTGAAATATGGCCAATGTCTATGCCCTCTCTCCTACTGAAATATGGCCAATGTCTATGCCCCCTCTCCTACTGAAATATGGGCAATGTCTATGCCCTCTCTCCTACTGAAATATGGGCAACATCTGGATTCTTTTCCCTGGAGCAGAGAGATCCTCTATGGCCCATCCAAAAGCAACATGGGGATCATATACACAGAGTCAACAGACAGAGGGAGAATGTGTTTCCTCTGGCTGTCTTTTCTTTTCAGGCCAAAAGGAGAGACATTGAGAGAGTGTGGGTAGTCTGTCTCCTCCTTTCTATACTGACGACCTGTCTTGATTCATTTTGGGAGGAACCCGGGGAACCCAGCCCCTGACCTCTAACGGTGTGGTAAGATCAGAGACGGGCGACCCTGTGTCTCACCGACACGACTGACAACCATAACAGTGAGCACAATGTCACATTCACTCATGGTTAGTTGTTATTTTAACGAGAGACTTACAGCTTATTGTTACTATCAAGATGGGTTATATGGTAGGCTGGTTTACCATTGATCGGTCTTGTTGTCTGTCAGTAGTAACTGTCTTGTTGTCTGTCAGTAGTAACTGTCTTGTTGTCGGTCATGTAGTAACTGTCTTGTTGTCTGTCAGTAGTAACTGTCTTGTTGTCTGTCAGTAGTAACTGTCTTGTTGTCTGTCTTATTAACTGTCTTGTTGTCTGTCAGTAGTTAGCTGTCTTGTCTGTCAGTATTAACTGTCTTGTTGTCTGTCTGTATTAACTGTCTTGTTGTCTGTCAGTAGTAACTGTCTTGTCTGTCTGTATTAACTGTCTTGTTGTCTGTCAGTAGTAACTGTCTTGTTGTCTGTCAGTAGTAACTGTCTTGTTGTCTGTCAGTAGTAACTGTCTTGTTGTCTGTCAGTAGTAACTATCTTGTTGTCTGTCAGTAGTAACTGTCTTGTTGTCTGTCTGTATTACCTGTCTTGTTGTCTGTCAGTAGTAACTGTCTTGTTGTCTGTATTAACTGTCTTGTTGTCTGTCAGTAGTAACTGTCTTGTTGTCTGTCAGTAGTAACTGTCTTGTTGTCTGTCAGTAGTAACTGTCTTGTTGTCTGTCAGTAGTAACTGTCTTGTTGTCTGTCAGTAGTAACTGTCTTGTTGTCTGTCAGTAGTAACTGTCTTGTTGTCTGACAGTAGTAACTGTCTTGTTGTCTGTCAGTAGTAACTGTCTTGTTGTCTGTCTGTATTAACTGCCATGTTGTCTGTATTAACTGTCATGATGTTATTAACTGTCATGATGTCTGTATTAACTGTCTCGTTGTCTGTCTGTATCCACTGTCTTGAGTCTGGATGCACCGAAGGTGTGAAAGGGAAACAGGAATCCATTCACAAAGAGGTGCCATCTCAACTCGATCTGTTGTGAGAGAGTTCTCTCCAAAGTTTGAGGTACAATACAGTATATCAACCTTACGGGTAGGTATGCAATGCAGATGTATCTCTTTATTTACAATCCCAAAACACACAGCAGTTGTCTGATATAATTGGAGGTAAAGCTCTAAAATAGAGGCTCATGAAAAACGATTTGAAGACACTTCGTGAATTCTAGAAAATCTTGTCCGAGGACAACTCCAGAGATGTTCTGTTTACATGTCTGTGTACAAACAGTGCCCCAACACCACAGTGTCATATGTTATGGACCACAGGGGCATGTGTCCCTCATAGCATATGAAACTATAATGTACTGTACTGTACATAGCTCACTGTACCCCAACCACGAACCAGATCCACATTTACCGACTATCTGTAATTCCAAAAAAGAAATACAAAATGTAAAAGTATGTATAGCATATTACACTGAACAAATATATAAATGCAACATGTAAAGTGTAGGTCCCATGCAAAAAAAAAGGTTATTTCCCTCAAATGTTGTGCACAAATGTGTTTATATCCCTGTTACTGAACATTTCTCCTTTGCCAAGATAACCTGAGAGGTGTGGCATATCAAGAAGCTTATTAAACAGCATGATCATTACACAGGTGCACCTTGTGCTGTGGACAATAAAAGGCCTCGCTAAAATGTGCAGTTTTGTCACACAACACAATGCCAAAGATGACTCAAGTTTTGAGGGAGCGTGAAATTTGCATGCTTTCTGCAGGAATGTCAACCAGAGTTGTTGCCAGAGAGTTGAATGTTAATTTCTCTACCATAACGTCGCTTTAGAGAATTTGGCAGGACGTCCAACCGGCCTCACAATCGCAGACCACAGGTAACCAAGCCAGCCCAGAACCTCCACATCCGGCTACTTCACCTGCAGAATCGACTTAGTCCAGACAATTCCAAAAACCTCTGGACCATCTTTACTCCACACACAGAGATGCAAACAAAGCTCTCCCTCGACCTCCATTTGGCAAATCTGACCATAATTCTATCCTCCTGATTCCTGCTTACAAGCCAAAATTTAAGCAGGGAGTACCAGTGACTCAGTCAATAAAAAAGTGGTCAGATGAAGCAGATGCTAAACTACAGGACTGTTTTGCTATGACAGACTGGAATATGTTCCGAGATTCTTCCGATGGCATTGAGGAGTACACCACATCAGTCACTGGCTTCATCAATAAGTGCATTGATGACATCGTCCCCACAGTGACTGTTTGTACATACCCCAACCAGAAGCCATGGATTACAGACAACATCCGCACTGAGCTAAAGGGTAGAGCTGCCGCTTTCAAGGAGCGGGACTCTAACCCCGAAGCTTATAATAAATCCGCTATGCCCTCTGACGAACCATCAAATAGGCAAAGCGTCAATACAGGAATAAGATCGAATCGTACTTCACCGGCTCCGAAGCTCGTCGGATGTGGCAGGGCTCACAAACTATTACGGACTACAAAGGTAAGCAAAGCCGAGAGCTGCCCAGTGACACGAGCCTACCGGCGAGCTAAATTACTTCTATGCTCGTTTCGAGGCAAGTAACACTGAAACATGCATGAGAGCACCAGCTGTTCCGGATGACTGTGTGATCACGCTCTCCGCAGCCAATGTGAGTAATACCTTTAAAAATCACTGACATCGTGGTACTTCTGTGGCTCAGATGGTAGAGCATGGCGCTTGTAACGCCAGGGTAGTGGGTTCGATTCCCTGGACCACCCATACGTAGAATGTATGCACACATGACTGTAAGTCGCTTTGGATAAAAGCGTCAGCTAAATGGCATATATTATTATTATTATTTATTATATTATTATTTTCAGTCTCTCCCTGTCTGAGTCTGTAATACCAACATGTTTCAAGCAGACCACCATAGGCCCTGTGCCCAAGAACACTAAGGTAACCTGTCTAAATGACAACCGACCCGTAGCACTCACGTCTGTAGGCATGAAGTGCTTTGAAAGGCTGGTCATGGCTCACATCAACACCATTATTCCAGGAACACTAGACCCACTCTAATTTGCATACCCCCCAAACAGATCCACAGAGGATGCAATCTCTATTGCACTCCACACTGCCCTTTCACACCTGGACAAGAGGAACACCTACACTGCCGTTCCAAAGTTTGTTTTTGAAAGAAAAGCACACTTTTTTGTCAATTTAAATAACATCACATTCATCAGAAATACAGTGTAGACAATGTTATGTTGTAAATGAATATTGTTGCTGGAAACGGCAGATTTCTTTATGGAATATCTAAGTACATTCGTGTCTAGTTTGAGAAACAGATGCCTCACAAGTCCTCAACTGGCAGTTTCATTAAAAAGTACTCGCAAAACACCAGTCTCAACATCAACAGTGAAGAGGTCACTCCGGGATGCTGGCCTTCGAGGCAAAGTTGCAAAGAAAAAGCCACATCTCAGACTGGCCAATAAAAATAAAAGATTAACATTGGCAAAAGAACACAGACACTGGACAGAGGATCTCTGCCTCGAAGGCCTGCATCCCGGTGTCGCCTCTTCACTGTTGACGTTGAGACTGGTGTTTTGCGGGTACTATTTAATGAAGCTGCCAGTTGATGACTTGTGGGGTGTCTGTTTCTCAAACAGATATCTTGTGTGATGCCAGGGCAACAACCTCTCCCTCAATGTGATCAAGACTAAGGAGATGATTGTAGACTACAGGAAAAGGAGGGCTGAGCACGTCTCAATTCACATCGACAGGGCTGTAGTGGAGCAGGTTGAGAGCTTCAAGTTCCTTGGTGTCCACATCACCAACAAACTAACATGGTCCAAGAACACCAATACAGTTGTGAAGAGGGCATGATAAAACCTAATCCCCCTCAGGAGACTGAAAAGATTTGGCATGGGTCCCCAGATCCTCAAAAGGTTCTACAGCTGCACCATCAGCTGGTTGAATCACTGCTTGGTATGGCAACTGCTCGGCCTTTGACCTCAAGGCGCTACAGAGGGTAGTGCGTACGGCCCAGTGCTTCACTGGGGCCAAGCTTCCTGTCATCCAGGACCTCTATACCAGACGGTGCCAGAGGAAGGTCCTAAAAATGGCCAAATACTCCAGCCACCCTAGTCATAGAATATTCTCTCTATCGCACGACAAGTGGTATCGGAGCGCCAAGTCTAGGTCCAAGAGGCTTCTAAACAGCTTCTACCCCCAAGCAATGAGACTCCTGAACATCTAATCAAATGGCTAACCAGACTATTTGAATTGCCCCCCCCCCTTTATACTGCTGCTACTCTCTGTAATTATCTATGTATAAGTAACTTTAATAACTCTACCCACATGTATAAATTACCTCAATTGCCTCGACTAACCGGTTCCCCCGCACATTGACTCTGTACCGGCACACTCTGTACCTGCACACACTGTATATAGCCTCACTATTGTTATTTTACTGCTGCAGTTGAATTATTATCTGTTACTTTATTTCTTATTTTTTTAGGTGTTTCTCTTAAAACTGCCTTGTTGATTAAGGGCTTGTAAGTAAGCATTTCACTTTGAGACCTGTTGTATATTCGGCTCATGTGACAAATCAAATTTTATTTGATGTTGCATTTTTATTTTTGTTCAGTATAGTTATTGTGATAATGGTGAGAATGGAGAGAGAGACAGAGAGAGAGAAAGAGAGAGAGAGACAGAGAAAGAGAAAGAGAGAGAGAGAGAGACAGAGAGAGAGAGAGAGAGAGAGACAGAGAAAGAGAAAGAGAGAGAGAGAGACAGAGAAAGAGAAAGAGAGAGAGAGAGAGAGAGAGAGAGAGAGAGAGAGAGAGAGAGAGAGAGAGAGAGGCAAGTGTAAATAGTTGGAGAGATTTCACAGCTCATTTGAGACATTGATCAAATCCGAAAAAACAAGAGACATTCCTTGTCTGTCTGCCACCCAGGGAGAGAGAGAGAGAGACCCAGCTAGCTGCTAGGCTGAGTGACCACCCACCACCCTCAGTGACGCCCTGCTTCTCTCTGTGGTAACACATTTAACTCATTAAGTAGACAGACACTTGCTCCAGAGCAATGGACTTACAATTGTTGCTTTCAATTAAAAAAAACTGTCCACATTCATTGAAGGATTACTCTGTACAGCTATCGGTCTCAGTGACTAGGGCCAGGATTTATTCTCGACCATGTGACCTGAACAGGGAAAAATCTAAACCCTAGTTAAGGCGTTATTCCCGGTCCAGTCAACAACTTTCAGCCTTTCTGTAGAATTCGGACAAATCTAACAAGAGAGAGATGAAGAGCTTTCTTCATTTCCTCCTTGCCCTTCACAAAAAAAGGGTTTTGTCCTCATAGGTCAACCCTTTTTTGGTTCCAGGTAGAACCTTTTGTGGTTTCATGTGGAACCCTCTGTGGGAAGGGTTCTACATAGAACCCAAAAAGGTTATACCTAGAACCAAAAGGGTAACCTGTAACCAAAAAGTATTATTATGCTGCCACCATAGGAGAACCCCTTTGAAGAACCCTTTTTGGTTCCAGTTAGAACATTTTGGGATTCTATGTAGAACCATTTCCACAGAGGGTGCAACCCCTTGAGGTTCTGGATAGAATGGAGAGAATGGAGAGAGAGAGAGTCTCTATCTCATCCTGGAATATATACATGGTCTGAGGTCATCTTCCATTGGCCTAAAGAGCAGGGACCCAGACTTCAGCAAAGAAATCAGAAATACAGACATTGTCATCCTTCAAGAAACATGGTATAGAGGAGATGGACCCACTGGTTTTCCTCTAGGTTACAGAGAGCTGGTAGTCCCATCCACCAAACTACCAGGTGTGAAACATGGAAGAGACTTAGGGGGTATGCTAATTTGGCAGACCTAACCCACTTTATTAAATTAGTCAAAACAGAAACATTTTACACCTGGCTAGAAATGAATTAACAGAGAAAAATGTCCTCATGTGTGCCTATATCCCCCCAATAGAATACATATACTTTAACGAGGACAGCTCCTCCATCCTAGAGGGGGAGATCAACAATTTCCAGGCCCAGGGACAAGTACTAGTCTGTGGTGACCTAAATGCCAGAACTGGACAAGAACCTGACACCCTCAGCACACAGGGGTACAAACACCTACCTTGAGGTTACAGTATTCCTTCCCAAATATGCCCCTCCAGACACAATTATGACAAAACGGGTCACACCTCCTGTAGCTTGACTATGTACACTGGGTATGTACTTAGTCTATGGTAGGCTTCGAGGAGACTCCTACGGTAGGTACACCTACAGCTCTGTTACACGCTGGGTCTGTACATAGTCAATGGAAGGATCGAGGAGACTCCTATGGTAGGTACACCTACAGCTCTGTTACACACTGGGTCTGTACATAGTCAATGGAAGGATCGAGGAGACTCCTACGGTAGGTACACCTACAGCTCTGTAACACACTGGGTCTGTACATAGTCAATGGAAGGATCGAGGAGACTCCTATGGTAGGTACACCTACAGCTCTGTAACACACTGGGTCTGTGTAGGATCGAGGAGACTCCTACGGTAGGTACACCTACAGCTCTGTAACACACTGGGTCTGTACATAGTCAATGGTAGGATTGAGGAGACTCCTACGGTACACCTACAGCTCTGTTACATGCTGGGTCTGTACATAGTCAATGGTAGGCTTCGAAGGAGACTCCTATGGTAGGTACACCTACAGCTCTGTAACACACTGGGTCTGTACATAGTCAATGGAAGGATCGAGGAGACTCCTACGGTAGGTACACCTACAGCTCATCCCCTGGCAGTAGTACTGTAGACTACTTTATCACTGACCTCACTGAGTTCCTTCTTACCCCTCCGGAACAGAGTCAGTGTTGTATTAATTAAAGGTAAGTTCCTTCTTACCCCTCCGGACCAGAGTCAGTACTGTAATAATTAAAGGTAAGTTCCTTCTTACCCCTCCGGAACAGAGTCAGTGTTGTAATAATTAAAGGTAAGTTCCTTCTTACCCCTCCGGACCAGAGTCAGTACTGTAATAATTAAAGGTAAGTTCCTTCTTACCCCTCCGGACCAGAGTCAGTACTGTAATAATTAAAGGTAAGTTCCTTCTTACCCCTCCGGACCAGAGTCAGTGTTGTAATAATTAAAGGTAAGTTCCTTCTTACCCCTCCGGACCAGAGTCAGTACTGTAATAATTAAAGGTAAGTTCCTTCTTACCCCTCCGGACCAGAGTCAGTGTTGTAATAATTAAAGGTAAGTTCCTTCTTACCCCTCCGGAACAGAGTCAGTGTTGTAATAATTAAAGGTAAGTTCCTTCTTACCCCTCCGGACCAGAGTCAGTACTGTAATAATTAAAGGTAAGTTCCTTCTTACCCCTCCGGACCAGAGTCAGTGTTGTAATAATTAAAGGTAAGTTCCTTCTTACCCCTCCGGACCAGAGTCAGTGTTGTAATAATTAAAGGGAAGTACAGTACTTCTTCAAGCATATCCTATTTGGAAGAAGTACAGCATGAGCAAATGAGGGTTAAATCTCAGAAATTCTCCCATTAGATATCCAGTAGCTCTGATGGGTGGTCTAGAATATAGCCTTGATGGTTCATATCTCTGTTTCATATCTCTGGAGACTCCTACGGTAGGTACACCTACAGCTCTGTTACACGCTGGGTCTGTACATAGTCAATGGAAGGATCGAGGAGACTCCTATGGTAGGTACACCTACAGCTCTGTTACACACTGGGTCTGTACATAGTCAATGGAAGGATCAAGGAGACTCCTACGGTAGGTACACCTACAGCTCTGTAACACACTGGGTCTGTACATAGTCAATGGAAGGATCGAGGAGACTCCTATGGACACCTACAGCTCTGTAACACACTGGGTCTGTGTAGGATCCAGAGACTCCTACGGTAGTACACCTACAGCTCTGTTAGTCTGTACATAGTCAATGGAAGGATTGAGGAGACTCCTATGGTAGGTACACCTACAGCTCTGTTACACACTGGGTTGTACATAGTAAATTTCAAAACGGTAGGTACAACAGCTCTGTAACACACTGGGTCTGTACATAGTCAATGGTAGGATTGAGGAGACACGGTACACCTACAGCTCTGTTAATGGGTCTGTACATAGTCAATGGTAGGCTTCGAAGGAGACTTTATTAGAGTACACCTACAGCTCTGTAACACACTGGGTCTGTACATAGTCATGGAAGGATCGAGAGACTCCTACGGTAGGTACACCTACAGCTCATCCCCTGGCAGTAGTACAGACTACTTTATCACTGACCTCACTGAGTTCCTTCTGACACCCTCCGGAACAGAGTCAGGTTGAAAAAGTTCCTTCTAAACCAGAGTCAGTACTGTAATAATTAAAAAGTTCCAAATTGCCCCTCCAGACCAGAATCAGTACTGTAATAATTAAAGGTAAGTTCCTTCACCCCTTGTCAGTGTTGTAATAATTAAAGGGAAGTACAGTACTTCTTCAAGCATATCCGATTTGGAAGAGTCTATGAGCAAATGAGGGTTAAATCTCAGAAATTATCCCATTAGATATCCAGTAGCTCTGATGGGTGGTCTAGAACATAGCCTTGATGGTTCATATCTCTGTTTCATATCTCTGGAGACTCCTATGGTAGGTACACCTACAGCTCTGTTACACGCTGGGTCTGTACATAGTCAATGGAAGGATCGAGGAGACTCCTATGGTAGGTACACCTACAGCTCTGTAACACACTGGGTCTGTACATAGTCAATGGAAGGATCGAGGAGACTCCTACGGTAGGTACACCTACAGCTCTGTAACACACTGGGTCTGTACATAGTCAATGGAAGGATCAAGGAGACTCCTACAGCTCTGTAACTACAGCTCTGTAACACACTGGGTCCGAGGAGACTCCTATGGTAGGTACACCTACAGCTCTGTTACACGCTGGGTCTGTACATAGTCAATGGAAGGATCGAGGAGACTCCTATGGTAGGTACACCTACAGCTCTGTTACACACTGGGTCTGTACATAGTCAATGGTAGGATCGAGGAGACTCCTACGGTAGGTACACCTACAGCTCTGTAACACACTGGGTCTGTACATAGTCAATGGTAGGATTGAGGAGACTCCTACGGTACACCTACAGCTCTGTTACATGCTGGGTCTGTACATAGTCAATGGTAGGCTTCGAAGGAGACTCCTATGGTAGGTACACCTACAGCTCTGTAACACACTGGGTCTGTACATAGTCAATGGAAGGATCGAGGAGACTCCTACGGTAGGTACACCTACAGCTCATCCCCTGGCAGTAGTACTGTAGTCACACCTACTGAGCTCATCCTCTGGAACAGAGTACTGTAGTACTACTTTATCACTGACAGAGTCAGTCACTGTAAGTTCCTTCTTACCCCTCCGGAACAGACAGAGTCAGTGTTGTAATAATTAAAGGTAAGTTCCTTCTTACCCCTCCGGACCAGAGTCAAACTGTAATAATTAAAGGTAAGTTCCTTCTTACCCCTCCGGACCAGAGTCAGTGTTGTAATAATTAAAGGGAAGTACAGTACTTCTTCAAGCATATCCTATTTGGAAGAAGTACAGCATGAGCAAATGAGGGTTAAATCTCAGAAATTCTCCCATTAGATATCCAGTAGCTCTGATGGGTGGTCTAGAATATAGCCTTGATGGTTCATATCTCTGTTTCATAATGATGTATTTTTTCCGCTCAGACTTGCAGAAGTCTCTTTCCAAGTTGAAGTAGCCACTTCACCCACTGTTCCCCGGGCGCTGAAGACGTGGATGTCGATTAAGGCAGCCCCCGCACATCTCTGATTCAGAGAGGTTGGGTGAAATGCGGAAGACACATTTCAGTTGTAGGCATTCAGTTGTATAACTGACTCGGTATCCCCCTTTCCCTTTCAACAATATCATGTGAGGGGGAGAGGGATGAAGGTGATGAGTGATAGGTATTGGGTGAGAGGTGAGGGGTGATTGGTGAGAGAGTGAGGGGTGAGTGGAGAGGGGTGAAGGGAGAGAGGTGAGAGAAGAAGGGTAAGAGGAGAGGGGAGAGAGGTGAGAGGTCAAAGGTGAGGGAATAGGGGTGAGGGGTAAGGGAAGAGAGGGGTGAGAAGAGGAGAGAGGTGAGGGGAGAGGGAGAAGAGGATAACTAAACTGTAGAACTAAATATTGGATTTATTAATTTATTAAAATAGCAGTTTTGAGTGGCTTAACAGATTTGTTATTGGTCTGGGTTGTTTGCGTGTGCGATCGTGTGTGTCTAACCAATCCACCCATGCACCACCTCACCTCATGCGTCTCTCCCCAGTGGGGGCCTTCTCAGTGGGGGAAACCGGCCGACCATGCCCACTGCACTCCCTGCTCCATCATGTGCTTGATTCAGCCAGTTGCAGCCTGGCAGGGTTCCAGTAAACAACATTAGACTGACTGGCTTAGCTGTGTTCAATGGCTCTCTGTTTACTTACCCGGACTCATTCAGAAAGAGCCTTTTTCCTGCTAACTCACATGGCTATTAGGCCTGTAAGGAACAATATCACATTCTGAGAGAAGACTAGAGGGGATTTACGAATAAAATCCCCCCCCCCCAGAAAAAATGCTTCAGCACTCGGTTGTCCCGTTCAACTTCGTATTTCGTCGTCCTAACGTAGTCTACACTGCTATCTGCCCAGCAGCTAGCCAGCTAGCAAACGTCCACCGTCTACCGAATAGCAGCACTGTAGAAACTATTACACTCAACTGAACGACTTGATTAGTGTAGTGTTAGCTAGCTACATAGTTGTCTTTGCTGTCTTCGTATCCAAGATAATTGTGTAGTTTAGAGCGTGTAGTCTTAGAGTGATTATCTTAATTTACCGAGGTTAGCTAGCCAGCTATTTGTCGTCCTTAACGTAGGAGACACTGCTAGCTAGCCAACAGCTAGCCAACGTCTACTGAATAGAACTTCCGCACTCAACAACCCGGTCGCATTCCGCTTCGCTCCACAGGTAGTATCACATTTTCATTTCATTTCATTACAGCACAACGGTTTGATCGTAGCTAGCTACATAGCTAGCTACATAGCCGTCTGTGTATCAAAGATAATTGTGTAGTCTAGAGCGATTTTCTAGGTTAGCTAGCCAGCTATTGTCGTTCTTTTAACGCAACGTAACGTAATCAACACTGCTAGCTAGCCAGCTAGCCCCCGAATAGCAGCACTGTAGAAACTATTACACTCAACGGAACGACTTGATTAGTGTAGTGTCAACAACGCAGCCACTGCCAGCTAGCCTACAAAGTCAACAACGCAGCCACTGCCAGCTAGCCTACTTCAGCAGTACTGTATCATTTTAATCATTTTAGTCAATAAGATTCTTGCTACGTAAACTTAACTTTCTGAACATTCGAGACGTGTAGTCCACTTGTCATTCAATCTCCTTGCATTAGCGTAGCCTCTTCTGTAGCCTATCAACTATGTGTCTGTCTATCCCTGTTATCTCCTCTCTGCACAGACCATACAAACGCTCCACACCGTGGCGCGGCCACCCTAATCTGGTGGTCCCAGCGCGCACGACCCACGTGGAGTTCCAGGTCTCCGGTAGCCTCTGGAACTGCCGATCTGCGGCCAACAAGGCAGAGTTCATCTCAGCCTATGCCTCCCTCAGTCCCTCGACTTCTTGGCACTGACGGAAACATGGATCACCACAGATAACACTGCTACTCCTACTGCTCTCTCTTCGTCCGCCCACGTGTTCTCGCACACCCGAGAGCTTCTGGTCAGCGGGGTGGTGGCACCGGGATCCTCATCTCTCCCAAGTGGTCATTCTCTCTTTCTCCCTTACCCATCTGTCTATCGCCTCCTTTGAATTTCATGCTGTCACAGTTACCAGCCCTTTCAAGCTTAACATCCTTATCATTTATCGCCCTCCAGGTCCCCTCGGAGAGTTCATCAATGAGCTTGATGTCTTGATAAGCTCCTTTCCTGAGGACGGCTCACCTCTCACAGTTCTGGGCGACTTTAACCTCCCCCGTCTACCTTTGACTCATTCCTCTCTGCCTCCTTCTTTCCACTCCTTTCCTCTTTTGACCTCACCCTCTCACCTTCCCCCCCTACTCACAAATCAGGCAATACGCTCGACCTCATCTTTACTAGATGCTGTTCTTCCACTAACCTCATTGCAACTCCCCTCCAAGTCTCCGACCACTACCTTGTATCCTTTTCCCTCTCGCTCTCATCCAACACTTCCCCACTGCCCCTACTTGGATGGTATCGCGCCGTCCCAACCTTCGCTCTCTCTCCCCGCTACTCTCTCCTCTTCCATCCTATCATCTCTTCCCTCTGCTCAAACCTTCTCCAACCTATCTCCTGATTCTGCCTCCTCAACCCTCCTCTCTTCCCTTTCTGCATCCTTTGACTCTATGTCCCCTATCTTCCAGGCCGGCTCGGTCCCCCCCCCCGCTCCGTGGCTCGACGACTCATTGCGAGCTCACAGAACAGGGCTCCGGGCAGCCGAGCGGAAATGGAGGAAAACTCGCCTCCCTGCGGACCTGGCATCCTTTCGCTCCCTCCTCTCTACATTTTCCTCCTCTGTCTCTGCTGCTAAAGCCACTTTCTACCACTCTAAATTCCAAGCATCTGCCTCTAACCCTAGGAAGCTCTTTGCCACCTTCTCCTCCCTCCTGAATCCTCCTCCCCCTCCCCCCTCCTCCCTCTCTGCAGATGACTTCGTCAACCATTTTGAAAAGAAGGTCGACGACATCCGATCCTCGTTTGCTAAGTCAAACGACACCGCTGAGTTCTGCTCACACTGCCCTACCCTGTGCTCTGACCTCTTTCTCCCCTCTCTCTCCAGATGAAATCTCGCGTCTTGTGACGGCCGGCCGCCCAACAACCTGCCCGCTCGACCCTATCCCCTCCTCTCTTCTCCAGACCATTTCCGGAGACCTTCTCCCTTACCTCACCTCGCTCATCAACTCATCCCTGACCGCTGGCTACGTCCCTTCCGTCTTCAAGAGAGCGAGAGTTGCACCCTTCTGAAAAAACCTACACTCGATCCCTCCGATGTCAACAACTACAGACCAGTATCCCTTCTTTCTTTTCTCTCCAAAACTCTTGAACGTGCCGTCCTTGGCCAGCTCTCCCGCTATCTCTCTCAGAATGACCTTCTTGATCCAAATCAGTCAGGTTTCAAGACTAGTCATTCAACTGAGACTGCTCTTCTCTGTATCACGGAGGCGCTCCGCACTGCTAAAGCTAACTCTCTCTCCTCTGCTCTCATCCTTCTAGACCTATCGGCTACCTTCGATACTGTGAACCATCAGATCCTCCTCTCCACCCTCTCCGAGTTGGGCATCTCCGGCGCGGCCCACGCTTGATTGCGTCCTATCTGACAGGTCGCTCCTACCAGGTGGCGTGGCGAGAATCTGTCTCCTCACCACGCGCTCTCACCACTGGTGTCCCCCAGGGCTCTGTTCTAGGCCCTCTCCTATTCTCGCTATACACCAAGTCACTTGGCTCTGTCATAACCTCACATGGTCTCTCCTATCATTGCTATGCAGACGACACACAATTAATCTTCTCCTTTCCCCCTTCTGATGACCAGGTGGCGAATCGCATCTCTGCATGTCTGGCAGACATATCAGTGTGGATGACGGATCACCACCTCAAGCTGAACCTCGGCAAGACGGAGCTGCTCTTCCTCCCGGGAAGGACTGCCCGTTCCATGATCTCGCCATCACGGTTGACAACTCCATTGTGTCCTCCTCCCAGAGCGCTAAGAACCTTGGCGTGATCTGGACAACACCCTGTCGTTCTCAACTAACATCAAGGCGGTGGCCCGTTCCTGTAGGTTCATGCTCTACAGCATCCGCAGAGTACGACCCTGCCTCACACAGGAAGCGGCGCAGGTCCTAATCCAGGCACTTGTCATCTCCCGTCTGGATTACTGCAACTCGCTGTTGGCTGGGCTCCCTGCCTGTGCCATTAAACCCCTACAACTCATCCAGAACGCCGCAGCCCGTCTGGTGTTCAACCTTCCCAAGTTCTCTCACGTCACCCCGCTCCTCCGCTCTCTCCACTGGCTTCCAGTTGAAGCTCGCATCCGCTACAAGACCATGGTGCTTGCCTACGGAGCTGTGAGGGGAACGGCACCTCAGTACCTCCAGGCTCTGATCAGGCCCTACACCCAAACAATGGCACTGCGTTCATCCACCTCTGGCCTGCTCGCCTCCCTACCACTGAGGAAGTACAGTTCCCGCTCAGCCCAGTCAAAACTGTTCGCTGCTCTGGCTCCCCAATGGTGGAACACACTCCCTCACGACGCCAGGACAGCGGAGTCAATCACCACCTTCCGGAGACACCTGAAACCCCACCTCTTTAAGGAATACCTAGGATAGGATAAAGTAATCCTTCTCACCCCCCCCCCTTAAAAGATTTAGATGCACTATTGTAAAGTGGCTGTTCCACTGGATGTCATAAGGTGAATGCACCAATTTGTAAGTCGCTCTGGATAAGAGCGTCTGCTAAATGACTTCAATGTAATGTAATGTAATGTAATGTTCTGTGAGTTTGTGTGGCTTACCACTTCGCGGCTGAGCCGTTGTTGCTCCTAGACGTTTCCACTTCAAAATAACAGTACTTATAGTCGACCGGGGCAGCTCTAGTAGGACAGAAATTTTACGAATTGACTTGTTGGAAAGGTGGAATCCTATGACGATAGCTAGTATCTATAGCTAGTAAATATAGCTAGTATCTATAGCTAGTATCTATAGCTAGTATATATAGGTATTATCTATAGCTAGTATGTATAACTAGTATGTATAGCTGGTATGTATAGCTAGTATCACAGTATTGGAATAATTCATATAGCTAGTATATATAGCTAGTATCTACAGTATTGGAATCATTCCTATAGCTAGTATCTATAGCTAGTATCTATAGCTAGTATATATAGGTATTATCAATAGCTAGTATGTATAACTAGTATCTATAGCTAGTATATATAGCTAGTATCTACAGTATTGGAATCATTCCTATAGCTAGTATCTATAGCTAGTAAATATAGCTAGTAAATATAGCTAGTATCTACAGCTAGTATCTATAGGTAGTATATACAGCTAGTATCTATAGCTAGTATGTATAGCTAGTATGTATAGCTAGTATGTATAGCTAGTATCTATAGCTAGTATATATAGCTACTATCTACAGTATTGGAAAAATTCCTATAGCTAGTATCTATAGCTAGTATCTACAGCTAGTATGTATAGCTAGTATCTACAGCTAGTATATATAGCTAGTATCTATAGCTAGTATCTACAGCTAGTATGTATAGCAGTATAGCCTAGTGGTTAGAGCGTTGGACTAGTAACCGGAAGGTTGTGAGTTCAAACCCCGAGCTGACAAGGTACAAATCTGTCGTTCTGCCCCTGAACAGGCAGTTAACCACTGTTCCCAGGCCGTCATTGAAAATAAGAATATGTTCTTAACTGACTTGCCTGGTTAAATAAAGGTAAAAATAAAGCTAATAAAAAAATAAAAAATGTATAGCTAGTATCTACAGCTAGTATCTATAGCTAGTATCCACAGCTAGTATGTATAGCTAGTATCCACAGCTAGTATCTATAGCTAGTATGTATAGCTAGTATGTATAGCTAGTATCTATAGCTAGTATCTACAGCTAGTATGTATAGCTAGTATCTACAGCTAGTATCTATAGCTAGTATCCACAGCTAGTATGTATAGCTAGTATCCACAGCTAGTATCTATAGCTAGTATGTATAGCTAGTATCTACAGTATTGAAATCATTCCTATAGCTAGTATCTATAGCTAGTATGTATAGCTAGTATCTACAGTATTGAAATCATTCCTATAGCTAGTATCTATAGCTAGTATGTATAGCTAGTATCTACAGTAGTGGAATCATTCCTATAGCTAGTATCTATAGCTAGTATGTATAGCTAGTATCTACAGTATTGAAATCATTCCTATAGCTAGTATCTATAGCTAGTATGTATAGCTAGTATCTACAGTATTGGAATCATTCCTATAGCTACTGTGCAAGCAGCTGACTGTCTGACAGAGCAGAGCACAGTGGAACGGCCAGTCAGTAAACAGCTCTTTCTCACTAGAACTCCTAATCTAACAAGCAGGCCTCAGACGGCTAAGAGGAAGTACAACAGCAGCAGTACTGGGCTACGCTTCCTGCCTCTCAGCTGACACGGAAGACAGATCGACTGATCTATTTTCTCTGACTGTCTCACATGCAGACCGGAGAGGGATTCAGGCACCAGATGAACAAGGCCGGAGGCGCAACAGTTTAGATTTGCCTTTTTTTTGTGTGTCAGATGTGTTCTTTCCTGGTTCTGAATATCCAGGATCGTTGTGTTGTTTCTTCTTTAAAAAAATACTAATAATGTAGATGTTTTAGCCTCTAAAAAGGGGGTACTAAGCTAACATATGGAATTGATTTAAGATAGTCATACCATGGATCATTTAGTCATTTCATTTAGAATTTTAAGATCCCTTTAGGTTTAAAAAAAATACAAGTTTTTTTCATAAAATATAGAATTTGGCCGTTACTACTGTAGCCTATAGAAACATATTAAGTACCACATTCATTTAAATCCTTTTAGCAGACGGTTTTATCCAGAGCATACATTTTTTCTTACTTTTTCAAACGGGTCCCCTGTGGGAATCAAATGTTCAAGTTACTTACAACCTCATGCTAATCACATTAGCCTACGTTAGCTGGGGGGACACACCGATCCTGTTAAGGATTTTTTTTGTAATTATTCTTGTTTTATCTCCACTTTTAAAGTTCCACCCCTGTGTCTCTCTAGAGTCTAGAGACACATCCACATAGCTGAAGTTAGTTAAAGCACTACTACTACTCTGCCTGTGCTGCTCCCACAGGTAAACTCTCTAGGCTAGAGGCCGGAAGAATGAGACCAGACAAGCTCCTTTTCTCCTGCCACATGTCCCCATGCCCTGGTTGTGACTGCCTAACTGTGTGGGATCTGTGGCTTGCCTCCCCTGGATGCTGTGTTTGTTCCTCTAACAGTTGATCCAGTATAGCAAATGTTTGGCTAGCGTTTTAAACACATCTCTCTCTCTCTCTCTCTCTCTCTACAAATATCCCAACCATTCTAAAAACCCAGGCTGTGTTAGAGAGACAGATCCACCATTGTTTTCTCTATTGGTTTCTTCATCATTATAATTCAGAATGCCTGTTATTAGTGTCCAGTGAAAATGTTAGGTTCCCTATAAAAGTAAATAATTGTTGTTCCTTTGGTGTAAATTAAATTTGACTTAAAGGTCACTTCAGGTCAAGAAAATAATTAAATGAATATGTGTAGCTACAAACTATTTAATCTGTCCTAGTTTCTATATCAGTAATGACATCTTATTCAGCACATTGCTTTTCGATACAAAGACAGCTTTTAGCCATGTGTGAGTGAACTCTGAACTGAATGGAAACGGATTGTGTCAGTGAGGGGATTTACCCTGGTCCACATATTCCTAGACAGAGAATTATCTGGTAGAAGTCGCTCTCTCTGGTAGACTGGTAACATATAGCCATCCATAGTATCTTTCTCCCAGACTGGAATTCTGCCACTTCAATGAAGTCTAATTGTTTTAGGTGTGGCCCAAGGGAGGAGAGGAAAGATACCTAGATGATAGATATGATGTCGGTGCATCACTATACCACAGTACAGCTAATGCACACATATACACATCACTGTGCATACATATACACATGACTGTGCATACATATACACATCACTGTGCATACATATACACATCACTGTGCATACATATACACATGACTGTGCATACATATACACATCACTGTGCACACATATACACATCACTGTGCACACATATACACATCACTGTGCATACATATACACATCACTGTGCACACATATACACATCACTGTGCACACATATACACATCACTGTGCATACATATACACATCACTGTGCATACATATACACATCACTGTGCACACATATACACATCACTGTGCATACATATACACATCACTGTGCACACATATACACATCACTGTGCACACATATACACATCACTGTGCACACATATACACATCACTGTGCACACATATACACATCACTGTGCATACATATACACATCACTGTGCACACATATACACATCACTGTGCACACATATACACATCACTGTGCACACATATACACATCACTGTGCATACATATACACATCACTGTGCACACATATACACATCACTGTGCACACATATACACATCACTGTGCACACATATACACATCACTGTGCATACATATACACATCACTGTGCATACATATACACATCACTGTGCATACATATACACATCACTGTGCACACATATACACATCACTGTGCACACATATACACATCACTGTGCATACATATACACATCACTGTGCACACATATACACATCACTGTGCATACATATACACATCACTGTGCACACATATACACATCACTGTGCACACATATACACATCACTGTGCACACATATACACATCACTGTGAATACATATATACATCACTGTGAATACATATACACATCACTGTGAATACATATACACATCACTGTGCATACATATACACATCACTGTGCACACATATACACATCACTGTGCACACATATACACATCACTGTGCACACATATACACATCACTGTGCATACATATACACATCACTGTGCATACATATACACATCACTGTGCATACATATACACATCACTGTGCACACATATACACATCACTGTGCATACATATACACATCACTGTGCACACATATACACATCACTGTGCACACATATACACATCACTGTGCACACATATACACATCACTGTGCACACATATACACATCACTGTGCATACATATACACATCACTGTGCACACATATACACATCACTGTGCACACATATACACATCACTGTGCATACATATACACATGACTGTGCATACATATACACATCACTGTGCACACATATACACATCACTGTGCACACATATACACATCACTGTGCATACATATACACATCACTGTGCACACATATACACATCACTGTGCACACATATACACATCACTGTGCATACATATACACATCACTGTGCACACATATGCTTGTGCACGGCACTCACATGCCCACACACTCCTTAAAAACAGATGTAATGCTGATATGACTGACAGAGAACCACAGATTTGTTGTCAATTAGACTGCACCTAATGTTATAGCCTAAAAATGCCTGCCTCTAACTCACAGACTAACGGCATTCTGGCTGAATGACTGACGGCCTAATGCTGACTGACTGTCTGATTGACTGGCTGCTTACTGACGGACTAACTGACTGACAGCCTCACTCTGACTGACTAGCTGACTGACTAACTGGCTGTCTGGCTGACTGGCTGTCTGGCTGACTAGCTGACTGACTGACTAGCTGACTGACTGACTGTCTGGCTGACTGACTAACTGGCTGTCTGGCTGACTGGCTGTATTCACTGTCTGGTGTTTTACTACCTGTTACCATCCAAACTCAAACCGATGCTAATTCTGTTGAAATGCGTAATTTTAAAACATGCAGGTGATACAATACAATATACTCTGTTCTTTACAGTAGTCCCCTTACCATTTCCAGCCTACCTTTTCCAACCTCAGATATGTGTTAGGCATTGATGTAGGCTACTGCGTAAACACTTAATCTAGTCTTAACGTCATATTGCACGTTTGACTTTCCCCTCATTTTATATTCACACTTCCTTCGTTAGACTGTGTCACACTCAAACACACACACACAAACACACACATACACAAACACACACACACACACACACACACACACACACACACACACACACACACACACACACACACACACACACACACACACACACACACACACACACACACACACACACACACACACACACACACACACACACACACACACACACACACACAGAGAGCAAACGGCTCATAAGTAGGACTTTAACTGGACCCATAGGATTCTGCTGAGACTCAATTAACCTTTTTTAGAGCAATGCTTCTGGTCAGTCAGTAACACCACAGAAAGACAGTTAATAGCAGGTCTTCAAAGTGTGTTCTGTCAATGTTACAAGGTATGAGGTCTGAAGGACAATGGAAAGACACTTCAAGACATAGGACTCTCCTTGTAGCCAATGGTAGGCCTCCACGAGTCTATTACAAACAAACAGCTAACTAATGACAGCAAAGTAAGTCTGGTATAATGTCTGGAGTTTGGCTGAAATGTCCTTAATTCCTGTTTCTTTTTGTTTAATTGTCCATTGTTAAGGCGCTTTAGAGGATTTGGGCTGTTTTGCTGACAAGGTTGTGTGGAGCTTTGTCAGCCAGTAAGAGAAGAGTGTTATGTGTAGTGCATTCCTTCCACAAGGGGGCGACGTCACAAACACACAGATGTGGAGAATGTGTTAGATTTAGTAGGGTAGGTTCACACTCTCATATAAATCACATGCGCATACACACACAGATGCAAATGCACACACACAGGAATGTCCTTTCTCCCCACACATTCAAGACCTCTCACGCTCAATACCACTGTACTTTTCTCACTTTTTTAAAAAGATTCAGAATTCAATTCATCATTATTTCTGAAATCACTTCAGCATGTGTCTGCTATTTTGTCTGCTTCTACCTCTCCCTGCTGTCGCAGTGAACTGATTTCCTGTCTCATTGTACAGTGCTACTAAATACTTACCTCATCAACTGCAGTTAGATGCTTAGACTTCCCGCTAGGCCAACTAACGACCAAGTACATAAGGAACAGAGTTTATTCAGTTCTGCCCCGTCTGGAGCATGAACTCACAACCTTCCCCACAACAACACACACCACTCAAAGCCAACAAGATACTGTAAATCTGAGTTACAGTTGGCTTCAGATCTCAGGGAAGGTGTGAAATCACCAATGTAGTCCAGCCAACATGCTACTGGGGATTCATCCAATGGCATTGAGCAGTACACCACATCAGTCACCGGTTTCATCATTAAGTGCATCGATGACGTTGTCTCCGCAGTGACTGTACGTACATATCCCAACCAGAAGTCATGAGTTACAGCCAACATCTAGACCGAGCTAAAGGTTAGAGCAGCTGCTTTCAAGGAGCGGGAAACTAATCCGGACGCTTATAAGAAATCCTGCTATGCCCTCAGATGAACCATCAAAAAGGCAAAGCGTCAATACAGGACTAAGATTGAATCCTACTACACCGGCTCTGACCCTAGTCGGATGTGGCAGGGCTTGCAAACTATTGCGGACTACAAAGGGAAACACAGCCACGAGCTGCCCAGTGACACGATGGGCTAAATGCCTTTTATGCTTGCTTCGAGGAAAGTAACACTGAAGCATGCATGAGAGCACCAGCTTTTCCGGATGACTGTGTGATCACGCTCTCCATAGTCGATGTGACCAAGACCTTTAAACAGGTCAACATTCACAAGGCTACAGGGCCAGACTGATAACCAGGACGTGTACTCAGAGCATGTGTGGACCAACTGGCAAGTGTCTTCACCGACAATTTCAACCTCTCCCTGACCGAGTCTGTAAGATCTACATGTTTCAAGCAGACCACCATAGTCCCTGTGCCCAAGAAAGCGAAGGTAAACGGCCTAAAAGACTACCGCCACATAGCACTCACGGCGGTAGCCTTGAAATTCTTTGAAAGGCTGGTCATGGCTCACATCAACACCATTATCCCAGAAACCCTAGACCCATTCCAATTCACATACTGCCCCAACAGATACACAAATGACGCCATCTCAATCGCAATCCACGCTGCCCTTTCCCACCTGGACAAAAGGAACACCAATGTGAGAATGCTGTTCATTGACTACAGCTCAGCGTTCAACACCATAGTGCCCACACAGCTCATCACTAAGCTAGGTGGTAAGGGTAGGTAACATCACATCTGCCACGCTGATCCTCAACATGGGGAACCCTCAGGGGTGCATGCTTAGTCCTCTCCTGTACTCCCTGTTCACCTACAACAGTGTAGCCATGACTCCAACACCATCATTAAGTTTGCTGTCAACACAACAGTGTTAGGCCTGATCACCAACAACGATGAGACAGCCTATAGGCAGGAGATCAGAGACCTGACCGTGTTGTGCAAAGAACACAACCTCTACCTCAACGTGAGCAAGACAAAGGATATGATCGTGGACTACAGGAAATGAGGGCCGAACACACCCCCATTAACATCATTAACATCCCGTGGAGCGGGAAGAGAGTTTCAAGTTCCTTGGTGTCCACATCACCAACATACTATCATGGGCCAAACACACCAAGACAGTTGTGAAAAGGGCACGACAACACCGTTTCCCCCTCAGGAGACTGAAAAGATTTGGTTTGGGTCCCCAAATCTTCAAAAAGTTCTACATCATGCATCATCGAGAGCATCTGTTGCATCACTGCCTGGTATATTGAAACTGCTCGGCCTCCGACCATAAGGCACTGCAGAGCGTAGTGCCTACAGCCCAGTACATCACTGGAGCCAAGCTTCCTGCCATCCAGGACCTATATACTCGACGGTGTCAGAGGAAGGCCTAAAAATAGTCAACGACTCCAGTCACCCATGTCATAGACTGTTCTCTATGCAACTGAACGGCAAGTGGTACCGGAGCGCCAAGTCTATGTCGAAAATGTTCCTTTAAAGCTTCTACCCCCAAGCCATAAGGCTTCAGAACTATTACTCAAATGCGACCCGGACTATTTACATTTTTTTTTTACACTGCTGCTACTCCCTGTTTATTATCAATGCATAGTCACGTTATCCCTACATGTACAAATTAAATACAAATAAAATGTATTTATATAGCCCTTCTTACATCAGCTGATACATCAAAGTTCTGTACAGAAACCAAGCCTAAAACCCCAAGCAATGCACCTGCAAGCAATGCAGGTGTAGAAGCACGGTGGCTAGGAAAAACTCCCTTTGGCCTTTCTAGGCCAAAACCTAGGAAGACACCTAGAGAGGAACCAGGCTATGAGGGGTGGCCAGTCCTCTTCTGGCTGTGCCGGGTGGAGATTATAACAGAACATGGCCAAGATGTTCAAATGTTCATAAATGACCAGCATGGTCAAATAATAGTAATCACAGTGAACAGGTCAGGGTTCCATAGCCGCAAGCAGAACAGTTGAAACTGGAGTGATGCACCCCTCCTAAGGACGGCATGAAAGAGCACCAGTAATCCAGTGACTCAGCCCCTGTAATAGGGTTAGAGGCAGAGAATCCCAGTGGAGAGAGCAAACTAGAATGCTATTTGGCCCTAAACAGAGAGTACACAGTGGCAGAATACCTGACCACTGTGACTGACCCAAACTTAAGGAAAGCTTTGACTATGTACAGACTCAGTGAGCATAGCCTTGTCATTGAGAAAGGCCGCCGTAGGCAGACCTGGCTCTCAAGAGAAGACAGGCTATGTGCACACTGCCCACAAAATGAGGTGGAAACTGAGCTGCACTTCCTAACCTCCTGTTCAACGTATGACCATATTAGAGACACATATTTCCCTCAGATTACACAGATCCACAAAGAATTCGAAATCAAACCCAATTTTGATAAACTCCCATATCGACTGGGTGAAGTTCCACAGTGTGCCATCACAGCATCAAGATTTGTGACCTCTTGCCACAAGAAAAGGGAACAAAACACCATTGTAAGTACAACCCATATTTATGCCTATTTATTTTCCCTTGTGTACCCTTAACCATTTGTACATCGTTGCAACACTGTATATATACGTAATATGACATTTGTAATGTCTTTATTGTTTTGAAACTTCTGTATGTGTAATGTTTACTGTTAATTTTTATTGTTAATTTCACTTTTGTATATTATCGACCTCACTTGCTTTGGCAATGTTAACACATGTTTCCCATGCCAATAAAGCCCCTTGAATTGAATTTAATTTAATTGAATTGAGACGGAACCGGCCAGGCAGAGACAGCAAGGGCAGTTTGTTGCTCCAGTGCCTTTCCGTTCGCCTTCACACTCCTGGGCCAGACTACACTCAATCATAGGACCTACTGAAGAGATGAGTCGTCAAAAAATAGTTTAATGTTGAGACAGAGTATGCGTCTCTCACATGGGTATGTAGACCGTTCCATAAAAATGGAGCTCCATAGGAGAAAGCCCTGCCTCCAGCTGTTTCCTTAGAAATTCTAGGGACAAATAGGAGGCCTGCGCCTTGTGACCGTAGCGTACGTGTAGGTATTTACGGCAGGACCAAATCAGAAAGATAGGTAGGAGCAAGCCCCTGTAATGCTTTGTAGGTTTAACAGTAAAACCTTGAAATCAGCCCTTGCCTTAACAGGAAGCCAGTGTAGGGAGGCTAGCACTGGAGTAATATGATCAAATTTTGGGGTTCTAGTCAGGATTCTAGTAGCCGTGTTTAACACTAACTGAAGTTTATTTTGTGCTTTATCCGGGCAGCCGGAAAGTAGAGCATTGCAGTAGTCTAACCTAGAAGTAACAAAAGCATGGATACATTTTTCTGCATTATTTTTGGTCAGAAAATTTCTGATTTTTGCAATGTTACATAAATGGCAAAAATCTGTCCTTGAAACAGTCTTGATATGTTCGTCAAAAGAGAAATCAGGGTCCAGAGTAACGCAGAGGTCCTTCACAGTTTTGTTTGAGACGACTGTACAACCATCAAGATTAATTGTCAGATTCAACAGAAGATCTCTTTGTTTCTTGGGACCTAGAACAAGCATCTCTGTTTTGTCCGAGTTTAAAAGTAGAAAGTTTGCAGCCATCCACATACTTATGTCTGAAACACAGGCTTCCAGCGAGGGCAATTTTGGGGCTTCACCATGTTTCATTGAAATATACAGCTGTGTCATCCGCATAGCAGTGAAAGTTAACATTATGTTTTCGAATGACATCCCCAAGAGGTAAAATATATAGTGAAAACAATAGTGGTCCTAAAACGGAACCTTGAGGAACACCGACATTTACAGTTGATTTGTCAGAGGACAAACCATTCACAGATACAAACTGATATCTTTCCGACAGATAAGATCTAAACCAGGCCAGAACTTGTCCGTGTAGACCAATTTGGGTTTCCAATCGCTCGAAAAGAATGTGGTGATTGATGGTATCAAAAGCAGCACTAAGGTCTAGGAGCACGAGGACAGATGCAGAGCCTCGGTCTGATGCCATTAAAAGGTAATTTACCACCTTCACAAGTGCAGTCTCAGTACTATGATGGGGTCTAAAACCAGACTGAAGCATTTTGTATACATTGTTTATCTTCAGGAAGGCAGTGAGTTGCTGCGCAACAGCATTTAAAAAAAGAATTGAGAGGAATGGGAGATTCGATATATTTCGATTCGATAGTTTTTTATATTTTCTGGGTCAAGGTTTGGCTTTTTCAAGAGAGGCTTTTTTACTGCCACTTTTAGTGAGTTTGGTACACATCCGGTGGATAGAGAGCCGTTTGTTATGTTCAACATAGGAGAGCCAAGCACAGGAAGCAGTTATTTCAGTAGTTTTGTTTGAATTGGGTCCAGTATCCAGCTTGAGGGTTTAGAGGCCATGATTATTTTCATCATTGTTTCAAGAGATATAGTACTAAAACACTTGAGTGTCTCCCTTGATCCTAGGTCCTGGCAGGGTTGTGCAGACTCAGGACAACTGAGCTTTGGAGGAATACGCAGATTTAAAGAGGAGTCCTTAATTTGCTTTCTAATGATCATTATCTTTTCCTCAAAGAAGTTCAGGAATTTATTACTGCTAGAGTGAAAGCCATCCTCTCTTGGGGAATGCTGCTTTTTAGTTAGCTTTGCGACAGTATCATGGTGGTCCGATATTCCAGGATTATGAGGTAAAACATTAAGATCCACAACATTCATTCCATGGGACAAAACTAGGTCCAGAGTATGACTGTGGAAGTGAGTAGTCCGGAGACACGTCGGACAAAACCCACTGAGTCGATGATGGCTCCGTCTTTTAGAGTGGGTCTGTGGACTTTTCCCATGTGAATATTAAAGTCACCTAGAATCTACTTGAAAATCTATGGCAAGACCTGAAAATTGTTGTTTAGCAATGCTCAAAACCCATTTTTATTTATTTTTATTTTTTATTTCACCTTTATTTAACCAGGTAGACAAGTTGAGAACAAGTTCTCATTTACAATTGCGACCTTGCCAAGATAAAGCAAAGCAGTTCGACACATACAATGACACAGAGTTACACATGGAGTAAAACAAACATACAGTCAATAATACAGTATAAACAAGTCTATATATGATGTGAGCAAATGAGGTGAGATAAGAGGTAAAGGCAAAAAAAGGCCATGGTGGAAAAGTAAATACAATTGTCACGAGTTCGACCGAGGGTGTTTCCCCTTCTCGGGCGGGTGGAGCTCGGCGGTCGTCGTCACCGGCCTATTAGCTGCCACTGATTGTTTTTCCTCCCCCTCCTTGTATGTTTAATGGTAGCACCTGTTTATGTTAATTAGTTTGTCTTTATTAGACAGCCGGCCCGCCTGGTTGTTGTGCGGGATTATTTCATTGTAACCTTCGGCTCTGTTGTAAAGGTACGTGGTAGTGCCTGGTCGTGTATATTTCCATTGTATTTTTTGATTCCCTGTGTTTTGGGAACGTAACTTTTGTGAGCACCCTGTGGTGCGTTGGTGCTATTAAAAGACGCACAGCATTGAACTCTGTCTCCTGCATTTGACTTCACACCCACGACACTCGGAGCATTACAACAATATAGCAAGTAAAACACTGGAACGGTAGATTTGCAGTGGAAGAATGTGCAAAGTAGAAATAAAAATAATGGGGTGCAAAGGAGCAAAATAAATAAATAAAATAAATACAGTAGGGAAAGAGGTAGTTGTTTGGGCTAAATTATAGGTGGGCTATGTACAGGTGCAGTAATCTGTGAGCTGCTCTGACAGTTGGTGCTTAAAGCTAGTGAGGGAGATAAGTGTTTCCAGTTTCAGAGATTTTTGTAGTTTGTTCCAGTCATTGGCAGCAGAGAACTGGAAGGAGAGGCGGCCAAAGAAAGAATTGGTTTTGGGGGTGACCAGAGAGATATACCTGCTGGAGCGCGTGCTACAGGTGGGTGATGCTATGGTGACCAGCGAGCTGAGATAAGGGGTTCTTTACCTAGCAGGGTCTTGTAGATGACATGGAGCCAGTTGGTTTGGCGATGAGTATGAAGCGAGGGCCAGCCAACGAGAGCGTACAGGTCGCAATGGTGGGTAGTATATGGGGCTTTGGTGACAAAACAGATTGCACTGTGATAGACTGCATCCAATTTGTTGAGTAGGGTATTGGAGGCTATTTTGTAAATTACATCGCCAAAGTCGAGGATTGGTAGGATGGTCAGTTTTACAAGGGTATGTTTGGCAGCATGAGTGAGGGATGCTTTGTTGCGAAATAGGAAGCCAATTCTAGATTTAACTTTGGATTGGAGATGTTTGATGTGGGTCTGGAAGGAGAGTTTACAGTCTAACCAGACACCTAGGTATTTGTAGTTGTCCACGTATTCTAAGTCAGAGCCGTCCAGAGTAGTGATGTTGGACAGGCGGGTAGGTGCAGGCAGCGATCAGTTGAAGAGCATGCATTTAGTTTTACTTGTATTTAAGAGCAATTGGAGGCCACGGAAGGAGAGTTGTATGGCATTGAAGCTTGCCTGGAGGGTTGTTAACACAGTGTCCAAAGAAGGGCCAGAGGTTGAAGAATTATGAAAATAATAATTGTAAAATCTTGCACGATCCAGGTGTGGAAAACTCTTAGAGACTTACCCAGAAAGACTCACAGCTGTAATCGCTGGCAAACGTGATTCTAACATGTATTCACTCAAGGGGTTGAATACTTATCTAATTAAAATACAGTATATTAGTGTTTTATTTTTCATACTTTGATAGAGTATTTTGTGTAGATCGTTGACAGAAAATGACAATCAAATCAATTTTAATCCCACTTTGTAACACAACAAAATGTGGGAAAAGTAAAGGGGTGTGAATACTTTCTGAAAGCCCTGAATCGAGTAAAACACTAAAAAGTACAACGATGTGGATCGTTCAGCAGGCAGTATTTTTCAGGGGAACATGTGCATGTCCTGCAGGGGGATTCCCTCACACCAGAGCTCTGTAATCTCTGCAGTAGTAGTAAGGTTAGTAAGGGGTAGTAAGGGTCTAGTTTACAGTCAAACAAGAGACAGGGAAACAACAGGGGTTGTCAACCAACTGCTGAGTGTGCAGGCTTTTTCCCCCAGCTCTACACTTACATTTTCGGCTGATTATCAAGGTGAATGTAATTTCAATTCACTTCCTGAATTGGGTGAATTGAGAACTGAATTTACCTCAACCCTGCTGGTGATTTAGACTAAAGGAGGATGACTGTGTGTAAAATCTAATTAAATCAAATTTGATTGGTCAAATACACATATTTAGCAGATGTTATTGCAAAATGCTTGTGTTCTTAGGTCCAACAGTGCAGTCGTATCTAACAATTCACAACAATATATACAAATCTAAAAGTAAAAGAATGGAATTAAGAAATATATAAATATTAGGACAAGCAATGTCAGAGTGGCATTGGCTAAAATACAGAAAAGTAAAGCAGTATGTAAACATAATTAAAGTGGCCAGTGATTCCATGTCTATGTACAAAGGGCAGCAGCCTCTAAGGTGCAGGGTTGAGTAGCCGGTTATTGATGGCTGTTAAACAGTCTGATGGCCTTGAGATCATCCTTCTGGATGATAACAGGGTCAACAGGCCGTGACTCGGGTGGTTGAGGTTCTTGATGATGTTTTTTGGTCTTCCTGTGACATCGGGGGCTGCAGGCAGTGTGCCCTCGTTGATAAGTTGGGCAGACCGTACCACCCTAAAACACAGTAACAGCAGTGGCACAAAAGTCCTGTGGCATCAGTGAACATAAAGCACGATTCAGTCTACAACCCAGCAGCCATGGTTTTATCTTCCAACAGTTCACAATCATAGCTGTAAAAAGAGAGAACTGAGGACAGAAATCACACCTTCATGTTTTACAACACCTCCACGTTTCAGCCCAACACTGCCATGTCTTTCCCAGCCTGTAATGCCCTCTGCCCCCCTCTCAGTCCCATCTCAGTCCCCATTCAGTCCCCTCTCTGTCCCCCCTCTGCTCTCTCCTGGCTGGGCAGGTTGCCTCGCGGAGACCCAGTCACCCTCTAAACCACGGGAGCCTCCTCTCCTCGCATACTGGAGTCAATGAAAGACCTGCTTGCCTCTTCCCCCCTTCCTCTCTAACTCTATCCCTCCTTCCTACCCTCCATACCCCACCCTTACCCCCTCCCTCCCCTATAGCTCCTAGTTCTCATACCTACAGTACATACCCCACCCTTACCCCCTCCCTCCCCTATAGCTCCTAGTTCTCATACCTACAGTACATACCCCACCCTTACCCCCTCCCTCCCCTATACCTCCTACTTCTCATACCTACAGTACATACCCCACCCTTACCCCCTCCCTCCCCTATAGCTCCTAGTTCTCATACCTACAGTACATACCCCACCCTTACCCCCTCCCTCCCCTATACCTCCTAGTTCTCATACCTACAGTACATACCCCACCCTTACCCCCTCCCTCCCCTATACCTCCTAGTTCTCATACCTACAGTACATACCCCACCCTTACCCCCTCCCTCCCCTATACCTCCTAGTTATCATACCTACAGTACATACACCACCCTTACCCCCTTCCTCGACCTATACCTCTTAGTTCTCATACCTCACCTTTACCCCCTCCCTCCACCTATACCTCCTAGTTCTCATACCTACATACCCCACCCTTACCCCGTGCCCCCTTACCTTACCTTACCTTACCTCACCTCCTTACCCCTTCCCTCCCTCCATCCCTCCAGTTCTTAGTCTTCATACCCCACCCCAACATTACCCCCTGCCCCCTTACCTCCCTCCCTCCCTCCCTCGCTCCCCCACTGCCCTGCCATCTCACTGCATTCCCCACTAGGTCATACAGAGCTCCATTGTACGAGCAAGGTAGCAGGATGGAGAGCACACAGTCAGAACACTAACTCTCACATACCCAGAAACACCACTGGAATCACCTTGGGTTGCCACAAATGGAAGCAAGCAGGCTTTTTTTTTTACCTCCCTCCCACCCTTTCTCCCTCCCTGCCACCCTCTCCTTCTTCCACTGCTATTGGATGTTGGCCATCGTCAACAAGATTTCTCCCTCTCCTCCTCTCATTCACCATGTTTCTATTTCTACCCAAACAGCAACTCAAAAAGGGGCATTGATGAGGAATGGAGAAATGGAGGTTTGCAACGGTTTGGGCAATTGTGGGGTGATGGGGAGGAGTGGAGGGAGGCGAGGATGGAGGGTGGAAGGAAGGGAGAAGAGAAAGAGGGGGGTAGAATTCCAGGATCGGAATCCTGTAAGTAGCTATATGAAATACCTGAGGTGCCAGACTGACTGAATGCCTCCTGTCTGTGCTGCCATTCAGCCATCTCATTCAGATTGGTGTTATTCTGTAACATACTGTGGCAGAAGTAGTCTAGAAGCGAAGGAGAGGGAGACTGTCCCAGGCCCAGCCCAGCTGAGGACCACTCTGATCTGCATTACTGCTTACTGAAATCAGGCACTTGAAGTTTCGAGATCCACAGATTTATGGGGCAGTTTCCAGGACAGTCTCCATTAAAAGGGTGCTTTAGTCCAGGAAACATTTAAACATTAAAAGTCCCTCAAGACAATACTGCCACTCAATGTACGTTCACCCACTTAATTGAATAGTTTTGTGTGTATACAATTGGACATTTTATAAACCTGTTCTTGTGGGAAGTTGCTATAGAACACCAAGTAATAACAGTCAGTATCTGGGTAATATGTGTGAGCGCTTGGTAACGTGTGTGATATTATAACAGAGAGGTATATTTTCTGGGTGACCAAAATATTGACTGGTTCACTCAAGAAACAGCTTCAAACTGTAACCAGTGCCTGCAATCTGATTCAGGTAATCAGTCAACCTACCAGGGTTACTACAAACAATACAGGAAATAAATCATCTATGTGTATTGATCATGTCTTTAATAATGCGGCAGAAATCTCCTCCAAAGCAGTATTCACAACCATCGGCTGTTGTAAGGACCAACGCTGGAGATGAGAAGCAGGTACGAAGAGTGAACATTTAATCAAGAAAGGACATGGAGCAGGACAGGAACAGCGTCAGAACAAGGTAACAAAACAACACACGACAATAATGCTTAAACGGGGGACAACCTCGGGAACAGATAGGCGAGGAAATGAACACAGGTGATTGTAGTTCGCTGCTCTGGCCCCCCAATGGTGGAACAAACTCCCTCACGACGCCAGGACAGCGGAGTCAATCACCACCTTCCGGAGACACCTGAAACCCCACCTCTTTAAGGAATACCTCGGATACGATAAAGTAATCCTTCTCACCCCCCCTTAAAAGATTTAGATGCACTATTGTAAAGTGGCTGTTCCACTGGATGTCATAAGGTGAATGCACCAATTTGTAAGTCGCTCTGGATAAGAGCGTCTGCTAAATGACTTAAATGTAATGTAAATGATGATTGAGTCCAGGTGAGTGTGATACATCGTTGATGCGCGTAATGAGGGGAGCAGGTGTGCGTAATGATGGTGACAGGAGTGCATAATGCAGGGCAGCCTGGCGCCCCTGAGCGCCAGGGAGGGAGAGCGGAAGCAGACGTGACAGGGCGTAGTGATCACAATAAAGTAGCTACAGTCCATCTTGAAAAAACTAAACTAAACTAAACTTACAAAGGCTGGGTCTAAAACTGTGTTTTGTAGTGATTGCTATGCTGAATATGTAAACAATATTTGCTACTCTGTTGTGCATAATGAGGCGCAACCAGCCTCACTTGATGCATATATGAAATAGCTTTTTCCAGTTATTAATAAGCATGCATCTATTAAGAAACTGACTGCAATAACGGCTAAATCCCCATGGATTGATGAGGAATTGAAAAATGTTATGGTTGAAAGGGAAGAAGCAACAAGGAATAGCAAATAAGTCCGGCTGCACAACTGATTGGCAAACGTACTGTATATTGATAAACCATGTGACTTCACCAAACAAAAAGATGAAGAAATTGTACTATGAAATTTAGGTAAATTATATAGATAATGATAGTAAAAAGCTTTGGAGCATCTTAAATTAAGTTTGAAGCTTGTATGCGTCAACTAAATGACATACTGGGCAAAAAGACGAGCTCAGGTCCATCCATTGAATCAGATGGCTTCTTCATCACAAAACCCTCTGAACTACTTTAATTACTTTTTTATTGGCAAGATTAGAAACCTTAGGCATGTCATCCAAACAACAAACGCTGAACCTCCATAACCACGCATAACTGATGAAATTATCTGTAAACAAATGAACAGTTGAACCTCCATAACCACGCATAACTGATGAAATGATCTGTAAACAAATTAACAGTTGAACCTTCATAACCACGCATAACTGATGAAATTATCTGTAAACAAATTAACAGTTGAACCTCCATAACCACGCATAACTGATGAAATTATCTGTAAACAAATGAACAGTTGAACCTTGATAACCACGCATAACTGATGAAATTATCTGTAAACAAATTAACAGTTGAACCTCCATAACCACGCATAACTGATGAAATTATCTGTAAACAAATTAACAGTTGAACCTTCATAACCACGCATAACTGATGAAATTATCTGTAAACAAATTAACAGTTGAACCTTCATAACCACGCATAACTGATGAAATTATCTGTAAACAAATTAACAGTTGAACCTCCATAACCACGCATAACTGATGAAATTATCTGTAAACAAATTAACAGTTGAACCTTCATAACCACGCATAACTGATGAAATTATCTGTAAACAAATTAACAGTTGAACCTTCATAACCACGCATAACTGATGAAATTATCTGTAAACAAATTAACAGTTGAACCTTCATAACCACGCATAACTGATGAAATTATCTGTAAACAAATTAACAGTTGAACCTTCATAACCACGCATAACTGATGAAATTATCTGTAAACAAATTAACAGTTGAACCTTCATAACCACGCATAACTGATTAAATTATCTGTAAACAAATTAACAGTTGAACCTTCATAACCACGCATAACTGATGAAATTATCTGTAAACAAATTAACAGTTGAACCTCCATAACCACGCATAACTGATGAAATTATCTGTAAACAAATTAACAGTTGAACCTCCATAACCACGCATAACTGATGAAATTATCTGTAAACAAATTAACAGTTGAACCTCCATAACCACGCATAACTGATGAAATTATCTGTAAACAAATTAACAGTTGAACCTTGATAACCACGCATAACTGATGAAATTATCTGATAAACAAATTAACAGTTGAACCTCCATAACCACGCATAACTGATGCAATTATAAGAAAAACAAATTAACAGTTGAACCTCCATAACCACGCATAACTGATGAAATTATCTGTAAACAAATTAACAGTTGAACCTTCATAACCACGCATAACTGATGAAATTATCTGTAAACAAATTAACAGTTGAACCTTCATAACCACGCATAACTGATGAAATTATCTGTAAACAAATTAACAGTTGAACCGTCATAACCACGCATAACTGATGAAATTATCTGTAAACAAATTAACAGTTGAACCTTCATAACCACGCATAACTGATGAAATTATCTGTAAACAAATTAACAGTTGAACCTTGATAACCACGCATAACTGATGAAATTATCTGTAAACAAATTAACAGTTGAACCTCCATAACCACGCATAACTGATGAAATTATCTGTAAACAAATTAACAGTTGAACCTTCATAACCACGCATAACTGATGAAATTATCTGTAAACAAATTAACAGTTGAACCTTGATAACCACGCATAACTGATGAAATTATCTGTAAACAAATTAACAGTTGAACCTTCATAACCACGCATAACTGATGAAATTATAAGAAAAACAAATTAACAGTTGAACCTTCATAACCACGCATAACTGATGAAATTATCTGTAAACAAATTAACAGTTGAACCTTGATAACCTTGATAGGTGGTTACTACTTAAAGTCCCCAGGACAGTCACAGTATTAGCCAAGACAGCCTTCTCGGCCTGTGCACCAGAGACATGGAATAGTCTACAATCCATGCTTCATCTAGATATGTTAGTGCCACTGAATGAATGTAAAGTATTGATGGGAGACTCTGTTACAGAGGAGTGTAAAATGCTTTTCTTAGGCTGGATCATGTTTATTGTATTGTTGTATGTTTTAATTATGTTATGTATTGATTGTTGCTGCCTTCTTGGCCTGGTCTCCCTTGGAATAGAGACTCTGGGTCTCAATGTGCTTTTCCTGGTTAAATAAAAAAAAATGTTAAAAATAATCCGGAGACAGGTGTTTTATACAACAGGTGTCTATGTCCTCTTTGAGACTCCCACCGCCTTTTGCAATCACTCTGCTTCATTCCACTAATTTCAAAACTCAGTCAACGCCCTCCGTGACAACAACACTGTTGATCAGAGTTTCTTCCACGTCACATCGAGTCAGAGAGAGTCAACATGACATGATCGTCCCCCAGAAAGAAGTCCGTCACAACCTTTTCCCACTGATCTTTGTCGATAGCTTCTGTTAAATTCAGTTGTGAGCAGTAGCAACACTTTCGCAGTTCTTCGTGACATCTTTCAAAAAAGCCACGGTAGAAAGGATTGTTTACACATACTGAGTAGCTCATGTTATAGATAGAAGCATGCTATATGGCAGACCAATCAGAACTAATCTCACAGCATGTCCAGCCCATCGATTATCTCACACAATCATGGCGAGCGGGGAGGTTCCTGACTTTGTATGCGACTAACCCAACTAATAATATAACAATTTTATTTCTATTTGCCAATGGCATTGTCAGGTTGGTATGAAATGATTTGGGAGACAGGCACAGGAATGCGTAATAGGGTTTTTTATTACCCCAAATTACAGCGTGCCATGTAAAGGCACAGGGACGAAGACCAAACAAACACATATACACAGGGTTGAAACCCAAACAAAATAGTGAGGAGTACCTTGAATGAATAACACGAGCGCACAATGATTATCACACGGGACGAGACCCGCAATCATCTGCTCAATCCACAATGGCACAAAAACCAAAACACACAACACAGGGACTCACACGACCAACGGACATAGTAACAATAAACGACAAGACAATAGTGTACCAAGGGCACACTTATACAATTACTGGGAATAGGGTCCCGGTGTGCGTAATGAAAGTTCCGGAGGGATCCATGACAGGCATACACGTTTGTTATTAAAGGCACATAAAAGTTCATACTGTATGTTCCAGGAGAAAATTCTGCAAAAAAAAAACACATTTTGATGAAGAAAAAAAGACGTTTCTGTTCAAATGCCTCTCCTTTGAAGTAGGGGCGTGCGACATATGCCTAGCGTCCTGGAATGGGTCACATAGTCGGCTGTAGTTTGGGTTTTATTGATGATTTCGTGACTATTTTTTGGGGTCCGGGTCCGCTCATGTGGAGAAAAGGGCATGTTATGGAATAGGCATAAATATTGTATCGGTGGCAAGAGGGGATTGAGCTGCAGCCACAACAAGAAACGGAACTCTCTAGCATAAACACACAGGGAGCTATTCAATATTCAAAATGACGCCACTGTGCATCATTCGACTCTAGGGGTTTTAATGGAAGCCTCTCTACCGTAAACCAGGTAGAGTCTGGCATACCTCAAGTGAGCTGTCTTGGCCCTTGACTTTTTTTTTACTAATGACTACTGCACCACTAGCATTGAGTAAAGCCTGTGTGTCTATGTATGCTGAGGACTCAACATGTAATATGTCAGCTACCACAGCAGGTGAAATCACAAAGAGCTGCAGTCAGTTTTAGAATGGGTGGCAATCAATAAGTCCTAAATATATAAAAAATGGGACAAATCATTCACTAAATTCTAACCCTCATCGAAATCTTATAGTGAGTAATGTGGCAATTTAACAAATTGAGGATACTAAACTGTGATCCTGGATTGTAAACTGACATGGTCAAAACATATTGATGCAATGGTAGCTAAGATGGGGAGAAATCTGTCCGCGATAAAGCGCTACTCTGATTTCTTGAAATCACAATCAACTAAACAAGTCCTACAGGCCTTCGTTTTATCACACCTGGACTACTGCCCAGTTATATGGTCAAATGCCACAAAGTAAAGCATAAGGAAATTGTAGTTGGCCCAGAACAGAGCAGTACGGCTGGCGCTTAAAAAAGCATCAAACTGTCTGTTCAAACAGCTAACAGACAGCTCAGACATCCATACATACCCCACAACACATGCCACCAGGGGTCTCTTCACAGTCCCCAAGTCCAGAACAGACTATGGGAAACACACAGTACTACATAGAGTCATAACTACATGGAACTCGCTTCAAGTAAGCGAACAGTAAAATCTGATCAAAAACACTGATAAAACAACAGGTCAGGACACAAAGTGGAATGAACACACACGCACTCTAACACACGCACTCTAACACACACACTCTAACACACACACTCTAACACACGCATCTCTACACACACACGCACTCTAACACATGCATCTCTACACACACACTCTAACACATGCATCTCTACACACACACGCACTCTAACACATGCATCTCTACACACACACACTCTAACACATGCATCTCTACACACACACACTCTAACACACTCATCTCTACACACACGCACTCTAACACATGCATCTCTACACACACACTCTAACACACGCATCTCTACACACACACGCACTCTAACACATGCATCTCTACACACACATGCACTCTAACACATGCATCTCTACACACACACGCACTCTAACACATGCATCTCTACACACACACGCACTCTAACACATGCATCTCTACACACACACGCACTCTAACACATGCATCTCTACACACACACATTGTAATTTTATATTGTAAATGTGCAATATTAGAGTAATGATGTAATAATGTGTTGTATGATGTAATAATGTCTTGTATGATGTAATAATGTCTTGTATGATGTAATAATGTTTTGTATGATGTAACAACGTCTTGTATGATGTAATAATGTCTTGTATGATGTAATAATGTTTTGTATGTCAGCTGTTGCAGTGTTTTGTTGTGATGTAACTGTTTTAACCTTGTTTGGACCCCAGGAAGAGTTGATGCCTAATAAATACTAAACACTAAGACATGCCATTGAAACCTAGCCAGCTATTTGTCGTCCTTAACGTAGGAGACTCTGCTAGCTAGCCAACAGCTAACAGCTAACAGCTAGCCAACGTCTACTGAATTGAACTCAACAACCCGGTCGCACTCACAGGTAGTATCACATTTTCATTTCATTTCATTACAGTACAACGGTTTGATTTGTTTGATCGTAGCTAGCTACATAGCTAGCTACATAGCCGTCTTTGTATCAAAGATAATTGTGTAGTCTAGAGCGATTTTCTAGGTTAGCTAGCCAGCTATTGTCGTTCTTTTAACGCAACGTAACGTTAACAACACTGCTAGCTAGCCAGCTAGCCCCGAATAGCAGCACTGCAGAAACTATTACACTCAACGGAATGACTTGATTAGTGTAGTGTCAACAACGCAGCTACTGCCAGCTAGCCTACTTCAGCAGTACTGTATCATTTTAATCATTTTAGTCAATAAGATTCTTGCTACGTAAGCTTAACTTTCTGAACATTCGAGACGTGTAGTCCACTTGTCATTCCAATCTCCTTTGCATTAGCGTAGCCTCTTCTGTAGCCTGTCAACTATGTGTCTGTCTATCCCTGTTCTCTCCTCTCTGCAAAGACCATACAAACGCTCCACACCGCGTGGCAGCGGCCACCTAATCTGGTGGTCCCAGCGCGCACGACCCACGTGGAGTTCCAGGTCTCCGGTAGCCTCTGGAACTGCCGATCTGCGGCCAACAAGGCAGAGTTCATCTCAGCCTATGCCTCCCTCCAGTCCCTCGACTTCTTGGCACTGACGGAAACATGGATCACCACAGGCAACACTGCTACTCCTACTGCTCTCTCTTCGTCCGCCCACGTGTTCTCGCACACCCCGAGAGCTTCTGGTCAGCGGGGTGGTGGCACCGGGATCCTCATCTCTCCCAAGTGGTCATTCTCTCTTTCTCCCCTCACCCATCTGTCTATCGCCTCCTTTGAATTCCATGCTGTCACAGTTACCAGCCCTTTCAAGCCTAACATCCTTATCATTTATCGCCCTCCAGGTTCCCTCGGAGAGTTCATCAATGAGCTTGATACCTTGATAAGCTCCTTTCCTGAGGACGGCTCACCTCTCACAGTGCTGGGCGAATTTAACCTCCCCACGTCTACCTTTGACTCATTCCTCTCTGCCTCCTTCTTTCCACTCCTCTCCTCTTTTGACCTCACCCTCTCACCTTCCCCCCCTACTCACAAGGCAGGCAATACGCTCGACCTCATCTTTACTAGATGCTGTTCTTCCACTAACCTCATTGCAACTCCCCTCCAAGTTTCCGACCACTACCTTGTATCCTTTTCCCTCTCGCTCTCATCTAACACCTCCCACACTGCCCCTACTCGGATGGTATCGCGCCGTCCCAACCTTCGCTCTCTCTCCCCCGCTACTCTCTCCTCTTCCATCCTATCATCTCTTCCCTCTGCTCATACCTGCTCATACCTTCTCCAGAATCTCCTGATTCTGCCTCCTCAACCCTCCTCTCCTCCCTTTCTGCATCCTTTGACTCTCTATGTCCCCTATCCTTCAGGCCGGCGCGGTCCTCCCCTCCCGCCCCGTGGCTCGACGACTCATTGCGAGCTCACAGAACAGGGCTCCGGGCAGCTGAGCGGAAATGGAGGAAAACTCGCCTCCCTGCGGACCTGGCATCCTTTCACTCCCTCCTCTCTACATTTTCCTCCTCTGTCTCTGCTGCTAAAGCCATTTTCTACCACTCTAAATTCCAAGCATCTGCCTCTAACCCTAGGAAGCTTTTTGCCACCTTCTCCTCACTCCTGAATCCTCCTCCCCATCCCCCCTCCTCCCTCTCTGCAGATGACTTCGTCAACCATTTTGAAAAGAAGGTCGACGACATCCGATCCTCATTTGCTAAGTCAAACGGCACCGCTGGTTCTGCTCACACTGCCCTACCCTGTGCTCTGACCTCTTTCTCCCCTCTCTCTCCAGATGAAATCTCGCGTCTTGTGACGGCCGGCCGCCCAACAACCTGCCCGCTTGACCCTATCCCCTCCTCTCTTCTCCAGACCATTTCCGGAGACCTTCTCCCTTACCTCACCTCGCTCATCAACTCATCCCTGACCACTGGCTACGTCCCTTCCGTCCTCAAGAGAGCGAGAGTTGCACCCCTTCTGAAAAAACCTACACTCAATCCCTCCGATGTCAACAACTACAGACCAGTATTCCTTCTTTCTTTTCTCTCCAAAACTCTTGAACGTGCCATCCTTGGCCAGCTCTCCCGCTATCTCTCTCTGAATGACCTTCTTGATCCAAATCAGTCAGGTTTCAAGACTAGTCATTCAACTGAGACTGCTCTTCTTTGTATCACGGAGGCGCTCCGCACCGCTAAAGCTAACTCTCTCTCCTCTGCTCTCATCCTTCTAGACCTATCGGCTGCCTTCGATACTGTGAACCATCAGATCCTCCTCTCCACCCTCTCCGAGTTGGGCATCTCCGGCGCGGCCCACGCTTGGATTGCGTCCCACCTGACAGGTCGCTCCTACCAGGTGGCGTGGCGAGAATCTGTCTCCTCACCACGCGCTCTCACCACTGGTGTCCCCCAGGGCTCTGTTCTAGGCCCTCTCCTATTCTCGCTATACACCAAGTCACTTGGCTCTGTCATAACCTCACATGGTCTCTCCTATCATTGCTATGCAGACGACACACAATTAATCTTCTCCTTTCCCCCTTCTGATGACCAGGTGGTGAATCGCATCTCTGCATGTCTGGCAGACATATCAGTGTGGATGACGGATCACCACCTCAAGCTGAACCTCGGCAAGACGGAGCTGCTCTTCCTCCCGGGAAGGACTGCCCGTTCCATGATCTCGCCATCACGGTTGACAACTCCATTGTGTCCTCCTCCCAGAGCGCTAAGAACCTTGGCATGATCCTGGACAACACCCTGTCGTTCTCAACTAACATCAAGGCGGTGGCCCGTTCCTGTAGGTTCATGCTCTACAACATCCGCAGAGTACGACCCTGCCTCACACAGGAAGCGGCGCAGGTCCTAATCCAGGCACTTGTCATCTCCCGTCTGGACTACTGCAACTCGCTGTTGGCTGGGCTCCCTGCCTGTGCCATTAAACCCCTACAACTCATCCAGAACGCCGCAGCCCGTCTGGTGTTCAACCTTCCCAAGTTCTCTCACGTCACCCCGCTCCTCCGCTCTCTCCACTGGCTTCCAGTTGAAGCTCGCATCCGCTACAAGACCATGGTGCTTGCCTACGGAGCTGTGAGGGGAACGGCACCTCAGTACCTCCAGGCTCTGATCAGGCCCTACACCCAAACAAGGGCACTGCGTTCATCCACCTCTGGCCTGCTCGCCTCCCTACCACTGAGGAAGTACAGTTCCCGCTCAGCCCAGTCAAAACTGTTCGCTGCTCGGGCTCCCAATGGTGGAACAAACTCCCTCACGACGCCAGGACAGCGGAGTCAATCACCACCTTCCGGAGACACCTGAAACCCCACCTCTTTAAGGAATACCTAGGATAGGATAAGTAATCCTTCTCACCCCCCCTCCTT
>NC_068441.1:47137193-47139693 GCF_023373465.1 Oncorhynchus keta | reverse complement strand
GAAATACCTACATGGAGAGACAGAGAAAGTAGCACTTTACATTGAAACGGACCATGATGGCTCTGGCTCTCACACCTGCTCTGTTCCTTCCTTCCCACCCATCACATCTGCTCTCTATGGCCTCTTAACTTTTCCAATAGCATTGTAAAGTTTGCAGACTTGCTGTTTAGCAGCACTGTAAGCTATCTCTCACACACCCACAATACTTCTAGATGGATAACACAATAGATGATTGCTTTGGGAAAATACATTTTCTCATTGTTGTTGAATTTCATTTGTAATATTATTTCCTCTTTAGTCCAGTATACCCATATTTGAATATAATTCAATATAATTAAGAATAAACTGTTCACAGCTGGAGATTGGAGATACTGTATGTATCTGGGGTATCAGAAAGCCATAGACGCTGCCAAATCTTTGATGCATTCCACAGCATGATTACACACATTTTCCTTCAGGAACTTTCACTGCCAGGGACACAACTCAGTGTATGGACTTCTTGACTGAGTTCTTGACTTCCCTTCATAACACTGAGCAGTTTGTGTAGACGTCCCTGAATCCTTCTCCCCTTGGGTCCTCTAGCCAGGCACACACACACGTGCACACGCACAAGCAAACACACACACACAGACTTCTGACACTGAAACGGAAAACTACATTCAGAGGATAATAAAGACCAGCAACTCTGGGAAGCAGAATCCCTAATAAGAACTAAGGAGAGAGAGAGAGAGAGAGAGAGAGAGAGAGAGAGAGAGAGAGAGAGAGAGAGAGAGAGAGAGAGAGAGAGAGAGAGAGAGAGACAGAGACAGACAGACAGACAGACAGACAGACAGACAGACAGACAGACAGACAGACTTGGCCCTGTAGCCCTGTAGCACTATAGTCCTGTAGTCCTGTAGCCCTGTAGCACTATGGTCCTGTAGTCTTGTAGTCCTGTAGCACTATAGTCCTGGCAAATATATTTTGATTTGTTTAACACTTTTTTGCTTACTACAGGATTCTATATGTTTAATTTCATCGTTTTGATGTCTTCACTATTATTCTACAATGTATAACATAGTCTAAATAAATACAATTTGGAATTAGTAGGTGTGTTCCCTCTATCTTTACCAGTCTCCCTGTCCCTGCCGCTGAAAAGCATCCCCATAGCATGATGCTGTCACCAACAGGCGTGCTGTCATGTGCCTTTTTGTTTACTCCAGGCGTGCTGTCATGTGACATTAAGTCAACTCCAGGTGTGCTGTCATGTGACATTAAGTCAACTCCAGGCGTGCTGTCATGTGACTTTAAGTCAACTCCAGGTGTGCTGTCATGTGACTTTAAGTCAACTCCAGGCGTGCTGTCATGTGACTTTAAGTCAACTCCAGGCATGCTGTCATGGGCCTTTTTGTCAACTCCAGGCATGCTGTCATGTGACTTTAAGTCAACTCCAGGCGTACTGTCATGTGACTTTAAGTCAACTCCAGGCATGCTGTCATGGGCCTTTTTGTCAACTCCAGGCGTGCTGTCATGTGACTTTAAGTCAACTCCAGGCGTGCTGTCATGTGACTTTAAGTCAACTCCAGGCATGCTGTCATGGGCCTTTTTGTCAACTCCAGGCATGCTGTCATGTGACTTTAAGTCAACTCCAGGCGTGCTGTCATGTGACTTTAAGTCAACTCCAGGCATGCTGTCATGGGCCTTTTTGTCAACTCCAGGCGTGCTGTCATGTGACTTTAAGTCAACTCCAGGCGTGCTGTCATGTGACTTTAAGTCAACTCCAGGCATGCTGTCATGGGCCTTTTTGTCAACTCCAGGCATGCTGTCATGGGCCTTTTTGTCAACTCCAGGCGTGCTGTCATGTGACTTTAAGTCAACTCCAGGCATGCTGTCATGTGCCTCTTTCTCAGGAGTAGTTTCCATCTGGCCACTCTCCCATAAAGCCCAGATTGGTGAAGTGCTGTAGAGACTGTTGTCCTTCTGGCAGGTTCTTCCATCTCAGCCAAGAAACTCTGTGGTTCTGTCAGAGATGTCATTGGGTTCTGGGTCACCTCCCTGACCAAGGTCCTTCTTGCCCGGTTGCTCAGTTTGGTTGGACGGCCAGCTCTAGGCAGTGTCTGGTTAGCTGCATTTTTTTTAGTTGCCCAATAATGGAGACCACTCTGGTTTGAACACTCTTAGTAATTGTTTTATACCCTTCCCCAGACATACGCCTCATCCCAATTCTGTCTCGGACGTCATGGTATAGGTTCTGTTCTGTTCTCACGCACAGTCAACTGTGGGACCTTTAAACACTCAATGATCTCCAGGATGATCAAAACGAATTGGATGCACCTGAGCTCAATTTGGAGTTGTCAAAGCAAAGGGGTGTGAATACTATTTCTGTATTTCTGGTTTTTTTTATGTGCACAAATTTCTAAAAACATGTATTCACATTGTCATTATGGGATATTGTGTGTAGGTGAGAACTATATATATATATATGTTTTACCCATTTTGAATTAATGCTGTAACACAACAA